>NW_017100914.1:265476-292324 GCF_001263275.1 Habropoda laboriosa
TCGACGTAGAGCGTTCTAACGATCCTGTGCGATCATCAACGAGAAGAGAGAGTGGGTTCGCCATAGAGGATCGCCGGAGAGTGGAGAGAAAAAAAAAGGGAAGAGAAAAGGGAAGAAAAATACCAAAGATATCCATCAACGTAGGTAACTCGCGTTACGACGTGTACAGTTGCGTTCACCCTTGGTGAGTGTGGGTGGGGCCACTTTTCGGGCAAAAGGGGCGATAATAAATTGCCACAATTTCGTGTGGCTAGGAGCGGGGATGCGGCTTACATACGAAATGCCCGGCTCGCCCTCTTTTCCGCGGGCGTCTGACAAATACGATACACGGGTGTACCGCTTCGGGACGTCGTACACGAGCCTGTGTACAGTAGAAACCCCCGTAGAAAAAGGCCAGGAACGCTCGAGGAAACGGAACCGAACGAACGTCGAGGCAACCCCTCGAGAACGGGCCACGGAGCGGAGAGAACATGGCGCGTGGAGTTCTCGCGATGCCTGTGCTCCTAATAGAGAGGGATTTCGTTCAATTATATCTTATGGCGGCGTTCTTGACGGTAATGGCCGTGGCCGACGCTCATCTTCGCCACGTTCGCTATGATTTTCAACAGGGTAGGTAGAGAGAAGAAGGGTGGTCTTGATGGGCGCAGAAGCGAAGGAAAGGTCGGAAAGCTGCTTCAAGAAAGCGGCGTAGGGTGGACGAGGCAGGAATGGAGATTTATCTAGAGATGGTGGGCGCGATTTAACCGCACGACGCGATGTTAAATCGGTGGAAGACAAAAGGGTAGGAAAGTTTCGTCCATCTAGGCGGAATCTTTACGGAAAATCAGACGAGTTGTTCTTCTCTTGACACGTCACTCTCGGCGTTGACGTTTCGTTGAAACTTGTAATTAATTGTTCCCCGTTGAGCGACTCTGCGGAGACAGTTTGTGGAGTGTGAAAGCAAGTTGAAGATAGGTAGGTTGATGAGATTGTTGATGGCGTTGAGTAATATCTAAATTTGTTGCGTCTTTGAGTGACTTTTTTTGTGGAAAAGGTGGAAATGTATCAGTTTCTGTAATGATACAGAAAGCAAGTTGAAAATAGGCAGCTTGATGGGATTAAATAATTTCTAAATTTGTTGGTTCGTTCATTTTAGCTTTTTATATGGAATTTGATGATTTGAGTGTTTTTTTGTGGAAAAGGTGGAAATGTATCAGTTTCTGTAATGATACAGAAAGCAAGTTGAAAATAGGCAGCTTTATGGGATTAAATAATTTCTAAATTTGTAGGTTCGTTCATTTTAGCTTTTTATATGGAATTTGATGATTTGAGTGTTTTTTTGTGGAAAAGGTGGAAATGTATCAGTTTCTGTAATGATACAGAAAGCAAGTTGAAAATAGGCAGCTTGATGGATTAAATAATTTGTAGAATTGTTGGATTGTTCATTTTACCTTTGCGTTTGGAATTTAATGATTTGAGTGTATTTTTGGAGGAGAAGTTGGAAGTGTATTAGTTTCTATGGCGACGTAGAAAGCAAGTTGAACACAGGCAGCTTGATGGGATTAAATAATTTGTAGAATTGTTGGATTGTTCATTTCACCTTTGCGTATGGAATTTAATGATTTGAGTGTTTTTTTGGAGGAGAAGTTGGAAGTGTATTAGTTTCTATGGCGACGTAGAAAACAAGTTGAACACAGGCAGCTTGATGGGATTAAATAATTTGTAGAATTGTTGGATTGTTCATTTTACCTTTGCGTATAGTATTTGATGATTTGAGTTTTTATTTGTGGAAAGTTGGAAGTGTACTAATTTCTATAGTGGTGTAAAAAGCAAGTTGAAAATAGGCGGCTCGACGGGATTAAATAATTTCTAAATTTGTTGGTTCGTTCATTTTAGCTTTTTATATGGAATTTGATGATTTGAGTGTTTTTTTGGAGGAAAAGTTGGAAGTGTATTAGTTTCTATGGTGACGTAGAAAGCAAGTTGAACACAGGCAGCTTGATGGGATTAAATAATTTGTAGAATTGTTGGTTTCTTCACTTTAGCTTTGCGTATAGAATTCGATGATTCAAGTTTTCATTTGTGGAAATGTTCGAAGTGTATCAGTTTCCATAATTATTTTAAGGATATTAGTTATTAAGGACGAGAAGGGAATCGAATAAATATTAACCTGCACGTACTTAATTCTGAGACACAGGTATAACTACAGTTTCGAGTTATCATAAATTGATATTCGAAGTGACTTCTATTGGCAGCCATATACGTACGTCAATATGTTTGATTGACTGAAACGTGAATAATAAAACAAGATGCACTTCCTTCGTGTCCTTCCTAGCTTCTAAAAGTTACTTAACACCGTTCAACCTCTTGCTTAAAATAACGAAATCTTGGAAAAGAAGCATGTGCAACCCTCTAAATGTTAATATCTTTCATAACCTCTAACCCAGACTTTCATACATTTCCATGAAACGACAAACTTATTACTAACTTTATCGAACGCCTCAAATAGAATACGACTTGTTTCTGTTTCTAACAAAAACACTCACTCATTTATTACACCTTCACATTTACAATCATAGTACCACAAAAATGTCAAATTCACGTTGATTTTTAAACGATCCTCCGCACACTCAAACAGCGAAACACTATCTTTATCTCGTCGCAATGACATATTCCAATGAATACTTCACGCTTCCGCGAGACAACAGGCCAAACTTAATTGCTTATAGTACACATTTAATCCCCGGGCAAACTTGCTTTCAGATAACAGGAGCTCGCGGTGCATGGTTTAGCGATTTCTAAGTTCTTTCTCGCGGCTCGTTTGATCGTAAACGACGAGGCATTGAAGTTTCGAGGGGCGGGGAGGAGGCGTCAGATGAATCCATTCATAAAGCAGCTCGACTTAAAAGCACAGTTTCGCCTAATCTTCCTCGCTATCTCGCTCGATTCCCTGTTTCTCCATCTCGCTTACTCCGCCGGCTGCTTTCTGACGACTTAAGTACCTCAATTTGGTTCGTTCGTTTAATCTGCTTTGCACGCGAGGAGGAGGATGAGGAGGGAGGGTGGAGCGGGGAGGGATGAAACTCGAGCGAGAGAAGACGGAAGGCGGAAGTACAGGACAGAAGCGGGGGAGCAGGGCTGATGGCAACGCGGAGCTGCATGCTAAGCGAATTGCAAAACGTGGTAAAGTGCAGTTTGCAGTTCCGCGTATCTCTGATGAAGTCTGTCAGCTGTACGGCAAAAAGGAGCCGAGTCAGGCCAAGGAGCTTACATCTCATTAACTGTGATTAATTAAATCTCTTACGTGTTCTCGCTGTTTCCCGCGTCGGTTGCGTGAAAATCGCCAGGCGTGAACGTGCAACTTTTTCTCGCTGCTCGATTACACGTTCTTGGATTCGTTGATAATCGTACGCGTTGAATTTTCATCGAGAAAATTGCTCTTATTTTTGTCAGATTTGTCATCCAAAATTTTTCTTTTTCGCATAAATTCGTATTCTGAGTAAATCGCCAAGCGGCAATCAGCTGTGTTGATGATTTTCACGAGTTTTACAAATTGGACGTTTCGATGTGTAAGCGAAAAGAATGGTTAAATAGTGTAATTTCGTATGTACCAGGATTTTCTGCAAAAACGTGTCACGTTTAATTTACAAGTTAGCAATGCTCGGAAATTCCGGTGGAACGCGCGAGGTTCGTATTTGGATGTAAAATGTCAATTATTTTTCAATTTCACCGGTTAATTATGAAACTGTATGCGAAAGTTAATTGTACGATTATTCTTTATATAGGCACAATAGCGTACGGCTATATTTAGTCTTCGGTTCGAACTCCATTTAGTTTCTCGTTGACTTTACCTGAACGGAGGTGGGGTTTAAAATAATTAATCGACCCACTCCATTATCGAGTATTATCGGGCACGGAAGCCACGACGAAGCTGAAAGTTCGACGGCTCGTTGTATAGAAAATAATGAAACGACACCACTTAAAACTAGGCTAAACTAGCCGAACCTTCTTTCCCGTACCGTCTTCACAGCCGGGCATTCTTACACACCGTGGTGTATAAAACTCGCGTTAACGTCACGATTAGCATTGAAAATTCCAGCGAGCCCTACTTCTCCACTTGCCAAAAAGCATCTCGCGAAACGCGGAAGAACCGCGAAAACTTTCCCCGAAACGCAATTTTCAGTTTCTCCACGGGCAACTTTTTCCGCGTTAAACCCAGTCGCTCGGTTTCTCTCTAATAACCAGTCCACGATTTCACCATATCACCGTCGTTTAACCCAATTATCCTCGCCTTTGTTTGCAATTAACTTGTAAAATAGCTAATTTCCGACACGTTTCCGGCACCGAGCGACACCGCGTGTCAAACGTTATTGATCGGATCGAAAGATTATAGAATAATCCTGTACAACGTTACGACGTTTAAATATTCATAGACATTTTAATCGTAGCTTTGTGAGAAAACGAACGACATAGAACACGGGCGAGTGTGCTACACGCCTATCACCGTAGTTTCGCGCACACTTTTCCCATGGAGCCGTGAGAAAATGCCCTATCTCTGGACGACGACGACGGTGGAAAAGTCGTTTTCGCGGAACTTCCATCGGGCAACAACAAGGTTCGTCGAGCGTCTCGCGATGGGAGGATCCACGGCGAATATTCGTTCGTCGACGTTGAAACGACGAAGCATCGGGAGTTTTAGAACAGCCATTAGGAAGTGATGGCTCACCCAGGGAGGTTGAACGTCTCTGAACCACAGTTCCGGCTGGTGCCGTTGTAAATCAACAAGTTGGACAAAGATGTCTGTTATTTAACCGAACGGAGAACCGCATCTGACCGAACAATGCGATCCAACGGGCGAATAATAGGTCGGGTTCGTGACGACGAGCCCGACATGACGATCTCTCGGAATATCGTCCTTTGCGAAATTTATCCCTCTTTTTCTATCGTGAGTTCGCTTTGAAAACGAACCACCCGCTGGCTATTCTCGTTCGATCTTCTCTCGCATCTCTCTCTCTAATTTAAATGAATTTTAACCCGGTGCCGAGAGGAGGAATATTTCTATCCGTTTCGTTCGGTGTTGTGCGTTTCTCGCGAACGGTATGCCGCCCGGTATTAACCGGATTGCGCGGTCGTATTAACTGGAAGGCATCGAGAAAATCGTTTTCGCGGTACGCGAACTGTATTCAACTACGGTTTTCATCCCTATTTCAGAGACCGGAGGATATCGTTCGATGTTGAATAATCACGTAATAATTATAATAATACTGTTGCTGCTATTAACGGTATCGGGATTAACGGGTCTATTAATGGTTTCTGTTCATTATCCTTTGGGCATTATATGCAACGATATACTGTATTTATAAGCATATCAACGTTCCGATTTAATATACACACACATACGGTTGAAGGTTTTTTTTAACCTCTTGTACAACGATTCAAATTTTACGGTACAGATTCTGACACCGAATAAAACTTATTTTGCTTTTCTGAAATATCTTTACTTCTTTTTATTAACTTGTGACGGGTACGTCGTCGTCAACAAACCCTTACCGAACCTCGTTCTATTCTTCCACGCGAACCTCAGATTTTAGTTTCCGTTCTTTTGTCTCTCCCCGGGTTAAGACTTGCCTTGGTCCTCGAGTGGCCTAAGAAGCGCGCATGTGGCATCCAGGTTCGCACGAGGACGAACGAATTTTCCGTTTCCACCACTTTCTCCACTTCTATCTTTATCTATCGCTACTCCTAACAATATAAAAACCCAGTACGCCTACACCTCCGGACAGTTTTTCCTTTACCGACCATCGCGACGTACCCGCCGAACCGCTGCCGCCGGGACAAGTAACAAAGTAAACGATTGTATTTTCTGGACCAATTGTACGCCGACCATACACTTACACTTTAATAAATTGAGGTTAAAACAGGGTAACGACGTTCCTCACCCACCTCAAACTTATGCGATTTAAATGTTTTTATAACTTATACCTGTTTTTTTTTCTTCATACAAGCAGACTCTATTTACGCGATTTTTAACCGCGTAGAAAAAATCAACGTGGAACGGTCAATCCGGGTTGGGTGTGTGTATAACGTTGACATGGAAGTTTGGTGGTAAACCGCGTTGTCGGGATGGTTTAGAAGTGGTCTGAAGTTTAGAGAATGGCGGAGGAGGACGCGAGACACTATGAGAAGCAACGACGTAACGTTTTAATCGATTATAGATAAGGGTGTACGTTTTAGGTGGAATCGAGAGTGTCTTAACTTCTTGGGCCACTGGCAACGTGATTCTAGCCTTTATTGGCCACTACCTTCCTGGATAAGCCCGAAGTTGCTCAGCAATAATCGTTACCGGCTGACCTTTTCGAAAACTTCTTAAAAAACCATCGTGACCCAGCGACGATCGGAAACGCTGATCGCCTCGAGTCTGGCTACTTACGGCCCATTCTACTTACTTTACGCGGCTCGCGGACTGGTTTGTTTTAGAACTTCGTGGAGTCGTGGGCTGTTTGCGCGAGATTTCAGAGAGATTTGATAGATGAAGATAGAATTCTGTTCTTTCTAACTTCGAATTTGCGATGTTTGTAATTTTAGCATTACAGATTTTTTATGCTTTTGTTCTATTTTCCTTGGAACTTTCGTGGGAATAATTAAATATTTAAAGTTTGTGGTTTACTAATTATTATTTTTAATACTGGCGTGCGTATTGTGAATGAATTGGAGCGGAAATATATTGGATGAAAATGTAAAATGATACTTGATATTCCGACGTTTGCTAATTTGCAAACTCAATAATGGCAAACTTGAATCGAGCGTAGTCGTGTAGCAGAGATGAAGATACAGCCTAATTAAATTAGTACTTAGAGTTAATTACAACTTGTTTTCAGTTCACAGGCGGCGGTATCAGTTAAGACAGGTGAAGTAGAATAACGTGGCATCGTTCTCAGCATTTTCCTCTGAGAACTTTCAAAATTCCGTTGAATCTTGTAACAGAAAAATAAGTCACATGTTCCAGATGAAAAATGAATAATTCCTGTAAAATAAGAAAGACTCGATTCACATAGTTTGCATTTTATAAGTGATTACTTTTCAACTATTCCTCTTAACCCTTCGAAACGAATTTTGATTTTTATTAAAGAAACTTTTAACCCTTTGCAATCGAGTGGCGACTGAGAAGCGACATTAAATAATCGTCGCTTAATTAATAATTAACGAAGACAGAGAACAGATCTATGGGCCTCCATAAATTTTTTCACCGCAGTGAAATAGAGAACACATCGAATATTTAAATAAAATAGTATACCTTATTTCTACGTTAGTTTGAAAAAATTTTAACGATCCTATTTGCAACCTTTTCTGCAGCAAAATCACCTCCGAGTGCAAAGGGTTGAATAATTGACTTAACAATTAATAATTGTGTAATGTACTAGGTGTACAAATTAATTCAGCGCCTTCTTTCCCAAACTAGAATTTTTATTTGGAAAAAACCAAATAGAATTTTATTATTCGAAATTATCTTCATTATTTTGGACGACTTTTTCCATTTACCGAGCAGCTGACGAATTCTCTTTCTATAAAAATATGACGATACTGAGTCGATAAAGTCGTCCAGATTTTGTGATCAATAGCGCTAAATTAATTTACTCACCTAATTTTAGATACTCTGATAAATGTTCCAAAATTTCTTCAGATTTCATAGATCTCAAAGCCTAGAGCAGTAAAAGAAAAATGTAGGCTTTGACATGAACGACTCTGTTTGCCTGCAAAACGTGCAAAAATATCTTTTCCAACGACGAGTTAATTAGCACAAAATCTGGTAACTTGTAAAAAATGAACAGCGCACTAACAAATTAAACCACCGACGTGTAAATCATCCTCCTTCATTTCCATACGAAACAGAGGCTCGGAGTATCGTTAAAACAGGCGGGTCTGTTTTCTCAAAAATAGCATCCCCCTGATAATGCAATTGAAAATGGCCCGGCTGGCCGAGCGATAACAATTACGCGTCCTGGTGTGTCCAATGTAAAATTAACGTCAGCTTTTCCCGCATTATCGCGCGGAAAGTTTGGTCAGGAACAGGAAGAGCACGTCCGCTCCGGTAATCCGGCGCGAATCCCGCCACGCGGAGCGTCAGACCGAGCAAGTGCACCGGAAATTCGCGATCGCGAATTTGCGATTGGCGCGCTAACGAGCGCCTGGAAATTCTAACATTGCGAAATTCTGGCGGCGACTAATCGAAGATCGGTCCACGCCTCTCTCTATCTCTGTCTATCTCCCTTTCCCACCGTATACAGCTCTGTCTCTCTGTCCTGCGTGATTCGACGCGCCGCAAAATCGGATCGCGGTTTATTCATTTAACTCGCGTCGAGAGGGTCGAACCTAGTTTCCTAAATTGAAATTGAAAAAGTGATCCTTAATTGATTTATACATTTCGGAGTTTCGCGAATTCTCTTTGACGCCGGCGCGAAATGTCGAGTAAAAATTGCTCCGGTGTGATTATGTTAGGTTTTCGATTCGAGTGAGAAATTTGATGTCGATTGGATGTAGAAAGGACTGTATTTACTAGAGATTGAAATTTTAAGGAAACAATTGTTTGATGAATAAAATGTGTCAAAATTTTATCACATAACAATATTTTTATTTTTAAATTTTGCTGTGTTACTAATTAACAAGAAAACGCAATCAGTTTACCTAAAAAGGACAATTTGAAGAAAATAATTTTTCACTTATCAAAATGTTACTTATTAGCAAAATATATCAAAACTTACTTTTTACGTAAACCACATTACTTTGTGTAATTCAGCAATATTTTTATTTTAAAATTTTACAGTGTGACTAATTAACAAAACAACGCAATCAATTTACCTAAAAAGGACAATTTGAAGAAAATAATTTTTCACTTATCAAAATGTTACTTATTAGCAAAATATATCAAAACTTACTTTTTACATAAACCACCTTACTTTATACAATTTGACAATATTTTTATTTCAATACTTCACAATCTCACTGAATAACAAAAAACGCAGCAACTGTCACTTTATAGCTTCTTCTATTTGCAGCCTTCAATTAAACCTACATAAACCACCTTACTTTATACAATTTGACAATATTTTTATTTCAATACTTCACAATCTCACCGAATAACAAAAAACGCAGCAACTGTCACTTTATAGCTTCTTCTATTTGCAGCCTTCAATTAAACAATTTCTCGAAAATTTTCAATATTTGACTAAACTTTCTACCTTCGTTCAATTCGTTCAAAAAGCTCAAATTAAATCGACAAGAAACTATCGCAGAAGAAAAACAAAGTGTCCGAATTGTATCGAAACTACTTTCTAATATTAAGATCACAATAACACAATTCCAACCGACTTCGTCGTGGCTCGCGTTCCTTTCAGATCGGTAATCTTGCGAACGGGGCGAACCAGTTTCGACCGGTGGACTCTGAAAGAGGCAATTAACAACCGTATATCTGTGAGCAAACTTTCCATCGATAACGATCGGTTCTCGTATAGGATTGCAGTTTACACCGGTCGTTATTGCGTCTGACTTGAAGAAAACACGGTCGGAAACGATGTTATCGTGCCGGCTCCGTGAGTACTGTTGCAGAAACTTTGGTCATCTTCGCTTTACCGAGAGGCGATTAGGTTTAGCACAAGATGGGGAACAGAGGTGGTGGGTTGGAGGGAAGGTGGGTGGCGGCGTACAAATTGGCTCCGCACCCGTAGATCGTGGTCTTGATTTATTGGTATGCACTCCGATCGGTAATTGGGTAGCACGCACTAAACTGCTTAATCAATAATCTAGAACGATCATCAATCTATAATAATAACGACATTACGTGCAGAGACAATCTATGTGCCGTGAATAGTGCCTCTGCTGGCATCTGTTACGTGTGTTACCTATACTTCGTGACACGTGAAATTCATTATTTATCGTCTCCCCCGGTTTCGGAAGTACGAAATTGTTTCGTAGTGAAAATTCGAATCGGCCGAGATAAATCTTGCAACTCTTCTTTTTTTTCGTTTGTTACTTTTCGACGAAAAGTTTGCGCGCATGAATTTTTTCTGGTGTTTTTGATATTTCGTTGTTTTGTTTTACAACGAATTCCGCGAAGGTACGAGAGACACGGGGATGCAACCTACTCTGAGAGAACGGAAATTTGATAACAGATTGCGATCGTTCTTTTTCTAAACCTTGGACTTTTCGCTGGATGCAGGAAACGTAGATTATTACGTCTCGGTCGTTATATCCTTAACGGCTGCGCGGCTCGTCCGACGGAGATTAACGATTTCGAAAAATGTATATTGTGGAATAAACGGTCCAGGACTTACGTGCGACGCTGAACGATCCTTCTGAATAACGTCATTATTACGTTTCACGGGTGTAACATTCTTTAGGTTAACACAATCGTCGTTGAGCTTCGATTTAAATATCTGTTTCTCTGCGAGTACATCTTCCAATTTTATAATTGAACATATTGAAGAAAACGAGGTTTCTTGCAATCGCGTTTAATTTGTCGACGAGTTTTAAAGTGTCATGCTTTATTAGTCACGGCGACTTAAAAATTTCACCTGAAATTAATCCAGCATACATTTTTTTTTCATTCTTAAAGTTGAATGACTGTAATCATTTTAACCCTGTTTATTGCATTCTCCCGTTCAACTATACGGGTCAAAAAGGACCCGAAGCTTTTATGTGTAACAACTTCTATTATCGCCATAAGAGCCTAGAGAATAAACTTTTAATACAACGTTAAGAGAACGTAAACTTGATAACAGCAAAAGTTTTAAAAAGGTAAGAAGGCGTTGGGTCAAAAAAGACCCAAAAGCTAGACTAAGAGTAAGAATACAGCGAGCATTCGATGCTGACCGACAATAGCCAACTTTAAAACACAGCAAATGCTCGATACAGGATGACTATGGTAACTCGTGGTAACGAAAGGGTTAAGCAGGAAGAAAACACTCTTGACAGAAAAACTTCTTTCTCGACAAAGACGCGAAATCGTTGCAAATTCCAGCATTTCAAGAGTACACTTCTGAAAGATGATCTCAAAACGTATTACGACCTTCGCCGCTGCATCGAGTCTAATTGGACAGGTATAAAATCGGTGCAGTTAGAAATGCAACGACCGATTCCACTTAGCCTGTTGCTTGGAACGAACGACATCAAAGTTGTACGTTCGTTTTGTATCGGGGACTTCAGTGACTCGTGAAATTCATGAATGCCACAATATTCCGCGATGATCGCGCGATGGCCGCATTAACAGAGAGACAAACAAACGTTCGTGGAAGTCGGCCACCTAACAGGTAGGACGCTAAAGGCGCACAGAGAGACAGAGAGGAGGATAGAACGACGAAGGAAGAAGAAGGGACGGATGGGAAAAGGAGAGAGAGAGAGAGAGAGAAACACAGCGAAGGTTTAAGCCGTATCCATTTACAAGTTTCAAATCGTTCTGCCAGCCGAGCCTTTTGAAAGAAACCTTTTACCATTCTCAATAGACGGTAAAATTCTGAAACACGCTTAGCGGCAGCGTGGCTTTTAAACGTTAACATGGCCACTGGTACAATGGCGGGGTCGCATTATGCTCGAGAGTCGAGAGGGGTGGAATGGACGAGGAGGAGAGAAAAGGGCGAGAGACGTGAGAGAGAGAGAGTGAGGAAGAGGGAGGAAAAGACGAGAGAGGAAAGACGAAGGCGAAACCGAGGACGACGATGGTCGCAAGAAAGGAAGAGGGAGGAAAAGACGAGAGAGGAAAGACGAAGGCGAAACCGAGGACGACGATGGTCGCGGAACAGAGAGGAATTGCTCTCTTCCGTCAACGCCTGCCACTTCGAGCCATCAAGCTCCATTTTTCCTCTCGTCAAGGGAATTTAACCCTAGAACGAAAGCTGCTAATACTTGTCCAACCACGTCGCTGAGATTCGAAACATCGTTTCACTATGCGTGTCGTTGGTCCAAGCTAGAATTCCCAGCGATAACGTTCTAATCAGAAATCGAGAGGTCATGAGGTCACCCATGGATCACTGGTCAAAAGATGTACATATTTCGTTTGACAAAGTAACGCTCGCTGAAGATATGCAGGGTGTTTTCGAACTGCTGGTGCGATCAGAAGAAGAGTGAATCTACGTGAAAGAATAATTCGAAAATGTGGTGTAATATTTTTTCATAGTAAGCTTCAGAACTGTAGTACCTAAATTTAAAAAATTTCTCCATGGATGATAAATCTAATTATGCAAAAAACAACGCAAAATTGAGGAAATCGCGGAACTAATACTTCGAATTTCGGTATTTTATTCAATATATTAATTTCAATATTTTCCACATGCGTTACTACTGATTTATTAAAAAAGAAATTGCAAGAGTCTCTCCCTTTAAAATGAAACTTCCGAAAAGTAACGTCCCAAGCATATTTCCCTTGGATTCTCTGCCGGGGACTGATAAAGCCAGCTATAATTCTACCTAACAGAAAGGTAGCGAAAAATAGTCAGATAACCGGCTCGACTCTACAGTAATTTCACACGGTCGGGACCGTTTATGGTTCATTTAAGGAACTCACGCGAGAGGTAAGAGGATAAGAGGGAGCCGCGGCAGGAAAGAGTAAAAGGATATTTCGGGGTGTGTTTTTTATTGAAATGAGCGCATCTGGCGACCAACGGAGGGGTTGGACAGCTGAGCACGCACTTTTTCCTTCCGCTCGCCACCTTCTCATCCCCCATGGGGGTGGTTGGTGGTCAGTTACCTCTGTGGACGCGAGAATGGAGCTTCTCGAGACGACCCTACTCGTTCGAGCCAAGGAAATAAATCCCCTTATGAAAATTCGAACTGTGGGACCAGTTTTTCTTACGAAATTTATTGGACCGCTTCTAACGGAGCGCTGACCGCGCTGACCTGGCCACTCTGTCCCTGTGATCCTGTCCAATAATCGGGACCCTAAAAACACGTGACCCTCGACCGAGCACTGTTCTCGAGCGGCACACGTGGCACCGCGACATAATCGCGTTTTATCGATGATAAAAGTAAACGTTTGGCCGCGATGATATCCTCGAACGAGGCTATTCGGGAACGTGTAAAATGAAATATTTGCATCTTTGTGTGAAGTAAGAACGTTTCACGAGTCGCGAAGAGTACTTCTATATGTGTGATATTTTTCTGGTTAAAACTGACATCATCTTTCGCCTCGTTCGTTCCTTTTTAACAGTTCAAGGGGTCTTTCTACTGTGACTACTCTTTCTTCGGAAATTTAAAACGAAGCAAGTGCTGCGCGTATCCTTTTGCAAATTTCTGTGTTTGTTCTATCGTCTTTTGAGAACACAAAAATATTTTTTATAAGGGAAAATGTCCGTTTGTTGTGAAGTAGGAGCACCGTGAAGAGAGCGCCTTGGAAAATGTCCTTATCTATGGCTGACACGATATCCAAAATACAAAATGCAGACGTATTCTTGATCTGTAGACGCGTGGCTATCGTCTGAACTGGAATAATAAAAAAGTATTGAAAAATAAAGGTTTTAAAGAGATTGCTTTCGATTTTAGCAAAAAAAATGATGGTTGTTTTGACCGCAAAGACTAAATTTTGAAAATATTTTCACATTTCTAGTTCAGACGATAAATCAACATCTACCGAAGGCACCTGGCAAATTTGAAATGAATCGGACTTCTCGGTTTTTCAAGATTACATAAAACCGCTTCCTTCGATGGCATATACCTCTGCCAATTTCGAGATCCAAGCTTCAAAACTTCGTCCACATATTCCCCAGATGTTAAACTATAGGAAAATGCAAAAAGCAAAAATTGAGTTTTTTCACAGTAAGAAGCCCTCTACTGTCGAGACACCTTTCTTTGGGACGTAAACTTCTAGTTAGAACATAGTATAAACATAGAACATTTCTGACAACTTTTCTTACTGATTTACCTCTATTACACATTTTCCTAATGAACATTATAGAATAGAGTGCTTCGTTGTATTAATTTCATTTGAATACAATGATACCGAGTTCTAAATAGAATAGAAAAAAACCAAGAAAGATAGAATCAGCGGAGTCTGTGAGACTCCGCTTCGACAGTAAAATGTTAACACTGCTTCGAAAATGTTCTTACACCCGATACAACGTACGCACCTTACACTCCTGATGTTCCAACGAACACCAGAGTCGAGGCTGTTTAACGCGGACGGAATTTATGAAACAATGTAATTTCATTTGGTGCGCGCGCTCGCGAGTGCCGTATTTTACACGGCGTCGGTGCCTATTATAAATTCATGCGATATTTCGCATACATCATATCGCCGGCTGCATACCGGCCGACTTTATTCCCTGCGCAAAAGTGACTGAAGGACGGCCGCGGCTCAGCGTGAACAGTCTCTGTCATAACTTTTTAATACCTCTTAAAGGAAGACGACTTCGTAATACCCTGCACGATATTAGAGCACGCTTTAAAAGACGAATAATATCGGGACGGCGGAATACCTCTGGCCTCTGGGTCCCTGTGTCCGGACGTTGTGTGCACGCTCGGTAGACTCCAACAGGAAGTAGTTAAATGTTACCGGTGTCAGGGCACGGCCTTTGTGCAAGGAGAGAGTGCTCAGGCTCCGTGGAGTTAGCTGACTGGCAGAGTACTATAAATTACATAAATGAAGTAAGCCCCTTCCTCACTCAAACGGACGTCTTGCCAAGTTTATAACTTAATCACTCGTGCTTTTCATGCCGACGGAGGAGCTTAAAGGTCGAGGGACCGGTAGTGTAAGTTGCAGACGAAAGTGACGAAGGAAGGAGGGATGCTGATGGGCTGAAGAAAGGGAGAAACGCGAAAAGGAGAATCAGTTGGGGGGGGAAGTTCGTTTGAAAGGAAGCAAACCGCGTTTGATTAATTGAATTTTAAAGGTTGTATCGTATAGCCAGATAAGTCTGTTTCACTCGAGGATCTGTTAATTTCACGTTCGTTCCTGATGTATCGAATTTGACAAGGTGCTTCATACTGGACTATGAAATGTCGCGAGATTGATATTACTTTTACTGCCTGTCGTTAGGTCTTTCGGGTGTGTCGTGAGGTAGGCCAGTTAATCTTACACCGTTCGTGTTATTAAATGTAACACGTACTTCAGACCTGAATATAGTCTGTTAAGTTTATAAAGGCGAATAAAGTGGGCGAGCGTAAAATCAATGAATTATAAAGCGGCAGATTTTAGGACTACGTGTAGTTGAGGGTATTAAGGGGGCAAGTTATGCACGAATAGATAGTTAAAAGCGTTTTATTGGAAGATTACACAAACGCACCGCTCTGGAAGGGTTTACAAATTTTACTTTCCTGCCGAGCATTAAACGTTACTATACTTGTATAAAAAGAACGTCGTTCTATAAAACACGCTAAGTGTCCTTCCGCTTGTTCAACAACGCGTCCTGTGCGTCTTGTTCACCTGTTACGCATCAAACACTACTTAAAGTCCTCCTAAAATCGAATTAAATTCTCCACACAGAATCGAATAATTTCTCCGGGAAATTTCATCTGTTACACAAGGTGGACTACGTAAAACAGGCTACTTAAGTATCATCTCTAGCTGCGGTGATACGAAAAATACTTCATAGGTACAATTCGCATGGTTTCGAAGCCAGATTATGATGGAAGAAAAATTTTTTTCTTACACGACTCCGAAATTTTAAATCAACTATGAAACTTCCTTTCATTTTTCTGCGATTTCTTCCATCGAAAAAATTCGAAATACTTCATAGGTACAATTCGCATGGTTTCGAAGCCAGATTATGATGGAAGAAAAATTTTTTCTTACACGACTCCCAAATTTTAAATCAACTATGAAACTTCCTTTCATTTTTCTGCGATTTCTTCCATCGAAAAAATTCGAATCACCCTTTGAAAGTATTTAAATCACGAAATTTTTTTTCTTCGAGGTTACTTACGTATTCTTACATGACTCCAAAATTTTAAATCAGATGTGAAGCTTCTTTTCATTTTTTTGAAGAAAAAAATTTGTCTCCGACCTTATTCACCCTTTGAAACTGTTTAAACCACGCATAAAAATTATCTCCTGCCACCAGAGAAGATAATTAGGTATCTCATCCTTACAGTAACATTCCAACAAGTAGTAGAATAAAAATTATCGCACGTATTATTCTCCTTAACGAGAACAACGGCGTGTGCACCTAGCGAACTCTGATCGCGGTTGTTCCTGACCCCATCTCCTTGCATATTAACCGTCATAAATAAATAAGACCGTAAATTAAGATCGATCGACGTTAATTACTCGAATAAACTGCGGGGTGTCTGTGTCTGCGTTGTTCGCCCTGGCGCAGCTTCACCTCTCTCTAACGTAATTTAATTCAACGCGCCCGTTCCATTTCCGGTGTAAAATTTAAGAGAAAGAAGAGAGAACGCTCGAAGAATCGCGAGCTGTCGGCTGGCATTCGACTCCCGGTATCCATCGGCTGTGTTTAATTACGAGTCACCCGGCGTAGCTTCGCCGCTCCTCGCAGACTGCTGCAGCACGGAAGCACTAACTCCTGGTTATCTTAAGCAACATCGCGCACTGGATTCGTATAACTCGCGCCGCGCCGAATAACTTGAGCCTGAATTACTACGCTTCCCGCGTAGGGGGTGGCGAGAACAGGGTGAAATAGAAAGAGACGGAGGGAAATTCAGCGACGCGAAGGGGCGAGATTAAAATCACCTGGAGACCAATGCAAAGTTTTTAATAACCCTTGATGCTTGATTAAGTTATGACTCTTCGCCGGCTCATCGTCCTCTCACCCTTCTTCTTCTTTCTCGTTTCTCTTCCTCTTCTTCTTCTCCTTCGTCTACTACCATCCCGTCTCCTCTCCTCCAGCCACTTTTCTCTCGTCCGTCCTCGACCGAAATAAATTTCGAGCAGAAATGCTTAGACGGCGTTCGAGTGGAACGGGTTCCACGGCGAGAAGGGGTTGGAAAGGAAACGAAACTCGTCCGGCTCTGCTGAATTAAAGGAAGATCCGACGGGATAGTTATCTTCGCGGCGGAGAGAACGCGTGGGAAGTTACGTTAACTCGGGACGGTTTTTAAGGGCGGCGAATTACAGTTGAATAAAGGGCATTCATCGGAATCGTGCGACGTATTTAAAGTGTCGGTTAAGATTCGCTCCTGATCGAATAAATCCTCGGGGAGAGGCTGACTGAACGGAGTAATTCCTGTCTTCGTTGCGAAACATTCTCGTAGAAGGAGAAAGGAAATTCTTGTATTAGGTGTACAAATTCATTCGGTGCCATTTTTCACGAACTTCAATGTTTATGTACGAAAAATGGAACACAATTTTAATGTTCAAAGTAAACTGCGTTATTTTTTGGTGACATTTCTCCATTTATTGAAAAAAGTATAGTAGTTTTAAATCGATTTTGTTGAAGTTTCGCGAAAAAAGGCGTCGAATTAATTTGTACACCTAATACTTGTATATTCGCGAATGTTTTTGTCTTGTTATGTTTAATACATTTCAATCTTTTGCAAAATCTGAAATTGGAATTGCTCCGATACATGGAAAAATAGCACTAATAATTATATTCTTCATCTTCGTTCGAAGTAACAGAAGAAGTAAGTATTGGGGTTTCTAAACAAATGCTGAAAGAAAAATGTTTGGTACCGTGATCTTATTTCTCGGTTGGAAGATATCACGATGGATGTTTCCCTATTGGTTGTTTAGTTTTAGGTTAAACTACGTTGTTCGGTTTTTTTTTATATGTACACACCGTACACGCTTTGCTTCTCTCCGTACATATTCTGGCTTCGGGCTTGCGAAAGCTACCTTTATACATATTTTTGTAGCTGCTAATTCGGAAAAAGGGCCAATCAACGCCCTTCCTAGAAAAAGGCCTCCTTCGCGAATCCTTATTGGCAGGTAGATAGAAGCGATGCAAGTCAACGGTGGGGGTGATCGGTCGCGTGGTTCGCGTTGAGGACACGACAAAAAATATGAAAATCTTGATCAAGAGTTAATAGAACAAAATCGTGACGGTCAAAGTGGTTCGATTTTACGAGAAATCTACACATTTTTCTACGCGATCGATAATTTTCATCAACGAAACATCGCACAAAGGAAACATGTCGTTTCGAAGAATAGCGAACAGGTAAAAGCTGTTCCGGCAGCTCTTAAATGATCAATTTCCCTCTGCGAGAACAAACAGCCAGGAATTGAATTTCATAATTCCTCACAAGTCTGACACGAATAATTTCACCCAGAAGCTTTACAATTAACTTCGATTATATTGTACCGTTACACAGCTTTGGGGGGGAACAAGCAAAAAGGAAACCCCCATCACCGATTATTAAACGACACCTGTTCTTTCTGTTCCAGGCTTTGGCTTCGTCACGTTTCAAAGCGAGGACGTGGTCGACAAAGTCTGCGAGATTCATTTCCACGAAATCAACAACAAAATGGTGAGTCGCCGGTCGGCCAACAAATCCTGTTTGTCGAACGAAGAGAGCACTCTCTCTCTCTCTCTCTCTCTCTGTCCGTCCTTCTCCCCGCCACGTGGCCGCAGAGGTGGTATCAAACGGTATTTGCCTTCCGCTTTCCGTCTGCAGATACGGCGTCGAGCGGAATTAATTTTCCGTATAATTGAGAAGGGCTGCCGTGGTTATTTGCATTTGACACGCACGCGCGCGACACACACACACACACACAGAGAGAACGACGTTGGTCGAGCGTACGGATCATACACTGGAAGACGAAAAGCGGTTTCTGGAAAGCCTGTCATAGTAGAGATCACACGGGGTCCTGTGGTAATAGACAGTTCTGTTTGTTTGTCTACTACCGCGCGAAATTCTGCTGACGTCGATCAAGGATTTACCGAGATGCCACTTCTCGTTACCCATAAATCTATCCGGCCTAGACGATCCCAATTCTGTCGATAACCCAGCAACACCTTCGTCTGATATTTAGCCGGGGATATAAAACACCCTCCTATTTCCAATGATAATATTAGAGCGATAGATCGCGCTGATTAGCTGTCATCGAATTATCCTTGATTACCCGCATCAAAGCACGCACGTGAATACACACACACTCGTAACGAGAGTATAACATAGTCGAACGAATTATCATAAATCTATTTGCTGCTTGAACAGAGGATATACGTACACCGTTCATCGGGAATTCGCGTTACAGATTCTTCGTGTGAAAAGAACGAGATTGATAGTAATTGAATTAGAGTTTCTGTATATTGTACAATGTTGTAGAGTATTTGATAAATATTAGAATCACGCGAAACGTATTCTTGCTGGGAGAAATGCTTACATTAAAGTCAACTGGATGCTCGAAGTACCCAATTTCGGGTTTTACTACTTGTCTCGTGATACTCCCTGCACTGTCACGTAAATCGTAAAGATACACTACTGTTCGTAAGTATTGGGACACTCGACTGAATGTGAAGCAAACCTAAACAGTCGTTACGAGATTATTCTGCCTTGAATCTTGTAGTGCAACGAGTAGTAGTTACTATGTTTGACGTAGAAATGTAATTTAACCCTTTAACTACGGACTACTCATCTCAGAGATAAGTCTGAATTCTGATTTCAGTATCACTACGTACAATTTTAGAAGCTTTAGCATTTGAGCGACTTCAACTAACAGCAGGTGGTGCACTGTTTCCGTGAAAAAGAAAATTCTAATTTTTCATACAAAATTGTAAATATATCGTTTTTATTAGATATTGTAAAAAAACTTAACAAACATACACAGGGTGTCTTAGATCTCATATAAGGGTGATCTGACTGCTTTCAAAGACACAGTGTGACCAGGTGAATGAATTCGTCTTGACAGGAGTTATAACACAATAAGTCAAAAATATGTCATTTAAAAAATGAAGGCGACCGTTACTATGTATTGGGAAAAGGAACTTTCTGAAGAAAAACTTTTCACAATCAGAAGTGTTTGAAAAATCGTGGTAAGTGTTATATGGAACACCCTGTATTTTTACAACATAGTGTGATTTAATAGATAAAATTAACTGCACGTCTGCGACAACGTCTTAAAGACAAATGTCTGCAGCTAACCCTTTGCACTCGAAGATCCTTTTGCTATAGGGAAAATGCCTGCTACTTGCTTGTGCAATAAGCGATTATTTCTAACAACACCCTATGGAAATAATCAAGCGAAGACGAAAATGTCTCCGCGTTCTTTTAAGCAAAGGCACTAGGACATCCACCAGATGTGTCTGGTGTCCGTCTTCGAGTCACGCACTGCCCACTGCGATACCATAAAGTGAACAGTTCCTAGGTATAAGCGGACCCCAGCTTTCTTTTTGGGTGCCCAGTCACAGTCCTTTAGAACATTTCAAGTAGTAAAGACGTTTCCTCTGAGTCCGTTAATAAATAGTACATTAACAGATTACAAAGACTATTTCATTTCATAACCCATTTCCAATACCTTCAAAATTGGTATTTAGTATTTATTAAAAAATTGATGAAATAAATCACAGATACATATATCGACAAATATATTTTAATATTTAACATTTTAATTATAATACATTTCATTAGAAGTTGGTTCTTCCGAACTAGTTCACTGTTTATCAGACATTTACGAGAGGTCCATAGACCTGCTGTTCTGTGAAATACTAGCTTTAGGTGAGTTTCGATTAATCATGTACCAAATGGTAAACAATAACGTCGCTTCTCAGTCGCCACTCGAGTACAAAGGGTTAAATATTAAATCGTTCAACAATTTCCGTACAAATCATACAAGGTGTCCCAATACTTCCGAGCTGCACAGTACATCTACCCCAAAAACAGCAACCTCGTAACCTCCAATTGCCTTCATACCCATAACCACCCCCAAGTGTCCCCAAAAAACACACTTCAGCCATCCTAACGAATCGCCCTCCACCCCCGAAAAGAACCGTTGCAAGCGTTCCCAACATCTCCTCCAGAACTAAAGATTGACCGATCTCTGTTGAATTTCAAGGTCGAATGCAAGAAAGCACAGCCGAAGGAAGTGATGCTCCCGGCGAACCTGGCGAAGACGCGAGCGGCCAACAGAGGCGCATACGGTGAGTTGGTGATGGTCGCGACACCCACCCCCACCACCTATCGTTACGCGCCGTATCCCCTTCCGACGGCCGCTGCCGCGGCTGCACATGCAGCTGCAGCAGCCTCCGCCGGTACCCCCCACCACCACTTGCTCACTCCGATAGTCGCTACCGCCGCACCAAACGCGGCCGCTACCTACCAGTACGCCGCTGGCGCGACCGCACCTGCGGCAGCCGCGGCCACTACCGCCGCTGTCTACGATGTCAAGAGGGCCCTCGCTGCTGCGGCTGCGGCCGCGGCCGCCGCCTCATACAGGCCTCATCCTGTCGCGGCCGCAGCCGCCTCGCGAGCAGCCACGCTCACTTATTCCATGAGCGACCTGTTGGGCGTTCAGGGCCTCGACATGGGTGCCGTCTACCATCCGATACCTACGATCGGACTATGACCGACGATACTCACGCCCCTTTCGAGGCCGCAGTAGGCACACGGTAACGTGGAAAGGGGTTAGAGTGGTCGGCGGTTGTCCCTTTTTTTGCTTTTTTCGATGATTTCAAGTGATTTTCGATGTTGGTGTAAAGGGTGATTGTAGGAAGTGGGATGTAGGCTGTAGCTCTGTTACGAGGGAGGTTAGGGAAAAATTTTTAAGGAATGTTTTGTATTGTTTAACCAACCCTTTCGATGCGGTTTCGTTTTTGGTCACTGTGTCTCCGTTGAACGGACAGATTTATCGCGAATACGCTACTACTGGAACAGCTATAACGCGAACAACACTGTACCGGATGAGAAGCATGGCAGTTAAATTTTGCCAGTTAAAAGTGCGATAAGAAATCGTACTTTAACACGTTTTCTAGGAATAACACTTAATGAAATTGCTTAACACGTTGACTGCCACGCCAGATTTACATGGTTTGCTCGGGGGGCCACAAGAAAATTTTCATTATTCTAAGCATAGTATTGTATCATGCTTATTATTTTTTTTTTTAATTCAAAATAATGTCTAGTTAGCTATGACGTTCGAAATTTTTCGTTGGCGATATTCATTTTATTTCAATTACTCTAAACATTTGAAGCCCTCCGTGTTAATCAACGTGTTAATATTATAATTTTTTGCAAATTCTTTGTGGACGATTGTAGTGGTCCTTAGTATCGGAAGGATTGCTCTATCATTCCATGGTATAATTTTTTTTTTTTAAGTGGAACCACACAATTTTTGTTTTCTGCATAAATTGAGTATTGATAGTTTTCGTTGCACCGTTCAAATGTGCATTTTAGCAATTACTATTTTAACGTTGAATCATCACGTCGCTATCACGTTTAATATCATAGTATTTACAGTTCATCATAACTCTCGTGTTACATGTGAGATATCTCGTAAAATATTGAATTTTCAATTACCTTACCTCGTAAGTGTACCTTTCATTCGCAGAATCACTCTAAAAGTCAATTTATGCAGAAAAATTGCGTTATTCCATTAGAAAAAACAGAGAAAAAAATATCGTACCACAAGATGATAGAGAATCTCAAACAGTGCAATATTTTCCTCCAGGATACCTTTTCTAACTTAGTTCGAAACATAGCTACAGCCTCTCCCAGTTTCTAGAATCAGCCTGTACAGGAGTAGTTGGAATGCAGGACATTCACGGAATCGTAGCGTAGGTTTGTTATTTTTGGTAGTTATACTTACGTGGGATGAAGTCAATATATTGATCGATCTGACGTGCCAAGGAATTTAGAACGTACAAATATCGAAGGGTGTAGGTGTATAATTTTGTAGTGTGTTTGGTGTGGGTTTGAGGAGGCGTGATTGTGTCTGCTCATTGTTGGTCGTGTTCACTTTGGTTTGATGTCGTGTTGGTATCCCGATTGTTTCGTTGTCCTATTAAATCGTTTATCATGTTTATTTATTATTTATTCCGCAGGAAACGACGTTTCACTTTTCTATAGATATGTACCTAGATAGAGATGATCGTATTTTCCTTTCTTCGTTTAACGGGATACTACTTGCCATTTTACGGCACATCGAACATTCCTCGATTAGTGACTTGTCGCCTTCGTTATCGAGAAAGTATTAGCATAAATTCTACCTTACAGTTGATTTCCGACTCGGCGTAGCAGCGAATCGAAAACATATCGAGAAGTGCAATAACGTGTAGCCTAGACGAAAGAAAACCATTCCTTTTTATTCCCAGGATTTCGAGTTGTGGGAATAAGCGAATTCTCGCGAGACTGCTCGAGAAAGCTCAGTTCAGTAAAACTGTGATCGTAGTGTGAGATGCGAATTGACGAGAAGAAAGGATATAAATGTAGCAGCGGGATCATAGGTCGTCTCTGTTCTACAGAACTCGGTTTAGTCACCTATGGGGCCTCGTTTTTCCTCGTAGCCAAAGAGTAGTAAGGTTTATCATAGCAACGAAACAAACTTGCATCGCGAAAAGACTGGTAGTGATTTCGTAGTTGGCTAGCAAAGGCAAGACGTAGCAAGACAATAAAGAAAGTGTTCAAATTTTAGAGAAACGAGTCCGTTTCGGCGAGCAGCACTCCGTAGTTAGTTGATATATCAAACGTACCTCTTGCAAAACTCGCTCCTCCTTTTCGTGAATTCGTCGAATTACGTTCATTTCAACGTATTGTTTGTCGATCAGATTTAGAAGATGTTAGTCGAAGGAAAGGAATGTTTGAAGATAAAGTAATTATTGTAACATTGGACGATTGCAAAGGTTCGTGGCCGATTTGAAAATGAAGCACAGGCGGTGTGTGCAAAAGTTTCGAAAAACGAAACAAGTGATTATTTGAAAATAAGACACAAGCGGTGTATCTCTCGATAGAAATGTAACATCTGTGCCGAAGTCGATAAGGTTCCCACACAGTCTCTGAATAATCAGGCACGAATTTTTGCAATTATCCGATACTTAGAAGAGACAATCAATTCTAAATGGCCAACGAATCGCAGGTTTCTATGGTGTTTTAGTTAGAGTGTAGATAGAAAATTTGTGTTAGGGGAGGAGGGGAAGAAATTGCAAGTAGAAGGCAATCAGGTCAAGATACCATACAGATATTTAGGTACTTTTCGACGAACGAAAGAGATACAAATTCCTGCCTCGAACGACTCGCGTTCGCGACAAACACGTCAATTGATTCGTTAGATGTTAGATAATTTCGTAGCGGAGAAGAGATCGAAGCTTTAAGGTAGGACTCGCTGTGTTCGCGGCATTCAGTTTTTTGAAACGACGATCGTGAAGGGAATCGACGATGGTGTCGGCAAAGAAAGAAAAAAAAAAGAGAAATGAAAGAAGGAGGTGGACGAGAAATAAAGGGAAAATATGTGGGAAGTCGATCGAGGTCGAGGTCCTGCGACATTCTTGTCGTATCTTCCATGAAAGTGAAGGTTGTTCGCTCGATTTCGAGAGCGAGGGCGCCCGTCGTCGAGATCGTAGATTGCTAAAATCTCGTCGAAACAGAAAGAAGTGAAAAATAAGGAAAGAGAGAGAAATAGCGGGGGAAAAAAAAAGTACTAAAAGAGAGCAAAAAAAAAAAAAAAGTTGCGAGTAGGAGGAAACGACTGGAGGAAAGAAGGAAAGAATACATTCCCAGGTAGCGGCACGCCGTGTATTAATCCCAGAAGGAGGTGAATTTTCTGATTTGCGCGGGAGATGATATGTCGAGGGGCATAAATAAAGCAGTGAATCGTGAATGGTGAAGGCGGATAGCGCGTCGAGAGCGCGCGGCAAATGGTCGGCGATAAGCATTTCTCATTCGTCGCGCCTTTCAGAGTATTTTTCGCAATGAATTTCATGAAATTTCATAATGTCGAGGAAAATGAAGAACTACGTACACCCGATACGGTGTACGCGTGTGTGTACGATGTAGAGACGGAACGGAATAAAAAAAATATACGGCAAAAAAAAAAAAAACGAACGGAAAAAAAAGTAAATAAATAAATACGAAAAAAAAAAACGGATCGAGAAAAAGAATTAAAAAAAGAAAAAAATTGAAGAAAGGAAAAGGACGCGAGGTCGGAGCCTATCTATATGTATATAAATGCACGCGCGAATCTATATACATATACATAGAACACGCTCGTATATTAACGTGTATAATTATATATGAATACGTACCTTGAAGAGAGAATGAACGAAAAAAATAAAAAAACCGGAAAAAAAGAACACGTGTGAAAAGGGAGATGAAGTAATTAACGTGGGAGAAAAAAAAAAGAGAAAAAAAAGAAGTATTAATCCAAAAAAGAGCATATATATATTTATACATATATATATATATACATATATATCTAGGTAATTAGGTAAACATTTGTGTTGTTACAGACCTTAGTTACTTAATGAGACTTTTCTTTAGGTGAAACTAGGTTTGAATTAGCTAGAGCGAATATAATTTTTGACGAATTACTATACTATGTATACGTTCCTACTATTGAAACTACTAGTTAACTATAGCTTTTTGGGAAGTCACTATGATACCGTTAGTTTAGAAATATACTCTAGGTGTTTCTTCGTGGAGGGCAACTTTTTGTACTCTCTTTCGATTCTCGTCTTACTCGGTTTTCTTTATCCCTTCGACGGCGTTATCGACGAACGGTAAAAAAAAAGAAATGAAAAGCAATTACGAACAAACGAATATCTACTGTAAGAAGAAGAAGGAAGGCAAAAAGACGCGAAACAATAGAAAGCGGGAGAAAGAAAAGAAAGAGAAACGTAGAGAGTTTTCCACGAAGAATGCATTATTATCAGCGGCTTCAAAGAGACCTTTTACAATGTACCTATTACTTAACAAGCTACGTTACATAGTACGTTTATATTACGTTACACGTAATATTATACCTCTCTATAGGATATATACTAAAATATATATCGTGCGTATACCCGTCTACACCTTACAAAAGCCAAGCCCTCACCTCTGTTACCCCCGTTACCTGTTCCTTCCTCTCTCTCTCTCTCTCTCTCTCTCTCAAAAAAGAAAACCGAAAAAAAAAGAAACGAAACCTTCCCCTCCCCTCTATTACTCGTTACATAGTATTTAACTCTTCTAAGCTATATAGCATCATTTACCTTAATAATAATGCGTGAGACGTGTGTCCTAGAAAGTACGTACTTTGCCCGAGAGGCTCAACAGTGTCAGTTTCGTAAGTAGACCAGATCTTAACATGCGGTTTATCTTTCTGTTCACACCTTTGTAATGCTTTGTTGGGCCGGATTTTGATTTGTTACACACGGGGAATGTAGCGTTGCGCCTTTACATATATATACATATATATATCTAGACAGAGAAACCCAATTTAGAATATATTGCGTCTTCCTTTACTCCTCCCCCCCGTAAACGTTGACGGGCGCACATTAACGCAAGTACGAGCGAAATATAAGAAGAAGAGATAAGAAAAAGAAATGAGTAACGAAAGAGAAGAGAAAAGAGAAAAAAAGAATACACAAGGAAAGAGACTGTAATATATGAAAAGAGTATCTAGAAGAAGAAGGAGTGAGAGAAAAAAAACAAAAATGAAAGAAAGAATATAAATGTTTGCGTTCCTTGACAAAAAGATGTTTTTCTCGCAACATTCTGTTTGTGTGCCTCCTCTCCTCTTGGGAAACATCCAGCAGCGAGGAAGGATCAAAGAAATAACCGTAAAATTCCGAAAGAGTAACTCAATGGGATTCCATGTTGCCAAAGCTATCGATGTGACGTAAATGTTAATCGGCTGGCAACTCGATCGTAAACTCGAGCGGAACGAGCTTTATACGCTCCTCGAAACTGTAAGAGACTATTAATGTTAATGTCGTACGTAAACGTCTGCTCTACGTGAAATCGATTTGTTGCATCTGAGAAAGTACACGTACATTATATTATTATTATTATTATTATTATT
>NW_017100914.1:292402-296483 GCF_001263275.1 Habropoda laboriosa
CATCACACATATGTCTAATATTCGAATCTATTTACATATATTATACGTGAATCTAATACATCTATCTATACGAACAGCATAATTGAAATGGCTATTTGAATAAACACACAAGATAAAAATTTTTCGAAGCAAAACACGGACCTTTTTTTCATTGGTTGTGTCGGACCGGATTTTGTCGGAAAAGAGCGATGTAAAGAAAAGAGACGACGTACGAAACGAAAGGAAAGACGAGAAAAAAAGAAAAAGAAAGGAAGGAACGGAAAGAAAGACGGGAACGAAAAAAAGAAAAAAGAATGAGAAAGAAAAAGACGAGAAAACGATGTCACACTGAAATGATATAGAAATTGTGTTGCGTGCTTGACGTAATCAAAACCAGCCCGGTAGAGAGACTTTAGGTACGAAATCACTAATACTATTAATATGTATCAGTGTATCTTTTAATGGCTAGAATAAATGCTCTTATACTTTTCCATCTGCGTATATTGTGAGAGCAGCGTCGATATGGACACTAGAATAGTGATACAGTAGTGTAGTATTGTGGTCGGTGTTTTTTTTCAATATTGTATCGTCGATCTAAGTGTGGTAGTGGTGTTCGATAATGTGTCACGCGCTTTGAACGAATACGAGCGCGGCGATAAATTGATAATCCATAAAACTTCGATCGATGTTACGCGTAATTTAAACTTCTAATGGAAATTCGTTCGAATTTTCGCAAATTCTTCGTTTCTCTCCTTTTCATTCTCTTTCTTTTTCTTTGCGTCTTCATCAGGACCGCACGACACATTACCGGGCCCTTAGTCGATATCTAATAAGCTACATAGTCAGCCTAGCAAATATTACTTAACGGTAAATGATTAACCAATACCTTGAAGGCTACAATAACCATAGATCATAGGAGGGTTTATTTTGTCGTAGATTGGAAACACCTCGGCCGCGCGTAGTTACTAGTACCTTATCACAGAATTTAGTCAATGCGCTATATAGTCGATGCGATATACATATTATAAATAGTCAGAATCTTAGTTGTGTGGTCTTTTCAATTAGTATCAAATTATGAAATTTCATGGATGCCTTTCTTTCGCTATTTCTATACAAAAAACACTCTTTCTCTCTCTCTCTCTCTATCTATCTTTCTCTCTATACTTCTCACTGTTTCTCCATCACTCTCTATCTAACCTAGAAGGCTTTTAATCCGGTTTCTTGTTTCAGTCTGTGATTATTTCTGTTTTCCTCTTGTTTTACTTTTACTTTCTGTTTTTTTTTTTTTTTATCCTTCTCTCATTGTTTGAAACCTAGTCATCCGTTTTTACACTACGAACCATCTATTCCGACGAATTTCTGCAACGCTTCGCTTTCTAATTAACTTGTCTCCATGTACATATCTTAATTGTCTACGCATACCTTTGCCTGTACGAAGAAAAATACTGTTAAAGAAATCGAGTTTCAATTCGAACGCGAATTATGTACCGTTCAGAATAATTCGAGTAGAGTGTCTTCTTTTCACTTTTAGAAATTCACGTTTCAATCGTTGTTCGTATTTTTCAGTATATTTCTTCGTGCTTGGTTGCAGAAATCTCTATATTAAGTCTCACGATACCATTGCACTAACCAATCAAAATGCAAAAAGAAAAAGAGTAAACGAAGGGAAAAGAATGACAATAACGAAAAGCCGAATAATTTCACCCGTTCTGATCAATCTCAGCCCGGTTATTAATGTGGTCTGTTTTTCCTTGTAGATTTTATGTGGTCCCTGGGAGCATTACCTGATGGTGAGTATGAAATATGCACGAACATGTACAACAAAACGACTCCAATGTCCAGTGACATGCCTACTACCGTTCCGTAACAACGTCCAATCACGTTTTGACGTAAGACCACCGTTATAATATTCACGCGTCGATCAATCATAAAAGCGAATCGAAATCCACGGTATTTGCTACTCTGCCCATCGTATCGTTCCGAATCGGCATCAGGCTCATGCATGATTCACACACCATTACATGTCTATATATCTATATACATAAAATCGTACACGGTAGTCGTGTTTCACATCAACGAGGACCATGTAAACTTTCACCTTTGTGAAGATACACAGGGTTCATTAACGTAATTACTCGGTTGACGCGTAACTCGTCCACGCGTCATACGATATTACGCCGAAGAAATATACCGTCAGCTTCATCCGGGGGAACACGATACATAATATTAATTTACGTTCGAATTGTATGGAAACGCTAAAAGCAAACACACACACACACACACTTGAGGAAACTTTGTCCGTGAATATCGTTTCGGCCAGAAAATGTCATGGCGTTTTCAATTTGAAAATGTCGTGTAAAGTAATAAAAAAGAAAACAAAAACACACGGTACGTACTTGGTGAAAAATCTTTCATCAAATAATATATACTTTTTTCTCTCTCTCAAGGGAGCATGTAGATCGTAGTTTGATAGAGGACGTACATTACTTATACTTCGTAGATAGATGTAACTTGTTATAATCACACTTTTCTTTTCACGTTTACACTACGATGTAACAATCGAATAATCGATCAGTAGGAGTTTCTGCAAATAATATTGTACAGTGTGTTGGAGAAGTTCTCGCGATTATCCTTGGTGCTTAACGTATTTATTGTTCGACGAATTACACTCGAGTACTTGGAAAGCTGTCGATAATCGTGCTTGCAGCGTGAACTTTTTCGACGCTCTGTAGTAACTACTAGAAGGATAACAAGTAACATTGCGCGCAACATACTACTATCAAAATTCAGAATAATCAGCTACAAAGTTCTAGATCCATAACAAACGCTAATTCAGCCAGTTCACACCATCAAGCTTCACACGAAATAGGTCAGAGAAAGATCGCACCTATCTAGAGACAACATACCGGGTGCCCAAATTGATTCCGATCAAACTTCGTCGGTGTGTTCTATGGGTGTAGGTAAGGAAGAAATGTCGGATAAACATAGGTCGTTTGAAGCTTTGTTAAAAAGTTATAACAATAATACGAAGTACACTACCGCTTACACTACAGAAAATATTACATTTCTTCGTGTATCAGTAAAAATATACAGTGTTTCTTGTAAGTGGTAGATTTGTGACAAAAGTAGAGGACAAAGTTTCATTATTTTTTATGCACAATACGATGATTTTCGTATAATGACGATACTACGAATTTTTTAAATTGACAGTTACAATTTTTTGATATTATATGAAGTTCAACCACCAACAACAATCTCATTTTCAAACTCAATTTCGTGTGAATGCTTACTGTGGCATAATCAGTGACAGACTATTGGAACCTTATTTTGATAATGGTACCTTAATAGAATTTAGATATTTAGATGAAAATAGATTTTTAGAAGTTTCACTACGAGATAATAATTTTCCAATGACTATTTAAGTTTGCTTCACATTCAATAAGTATCTCAATACTTATAAACGACAGTGTTCATCTAGTCTCTGTAACTTTTGCCAATGCCATTTTTGTTACAACTTTTCAACAAAGCTTCAAACAACCTCTGTTCATACAACATTTTTCCCTCACTCGTACCCACAGAATAAACAGACGAAGTTTGATCGAAAACAACCGGGACACCCGGTACGTACCCTTTTACACGCATCGCTGCGATTCACTCATACACACACACACACACACACACAGAACGTCTAACGCTCCGTAACCCCTTGCTCCTACAAAGTTTCCCAGCTCATGTAACTGCACAGTAAAGAAAAGCTCACAGACTCTTTTGCTCTGTTCACAGGTTTCCCAGCGGCGGCGTACGCGGCATACGCGGCAAGCCGCGGCTATTCTGGGTACCCTAGTTTCGGACTGCCCTACCCGACAGGTAACCACCTTAGCCTTAACCACCTTAACCACCATAATGCGGCCCACATCGCGCCCTTGAACCTGAACTTGAACCTGATACAGGCACAGCCTGCACCCCACCATAATCCGCCTACCCCGACACCGCTCTTTTACCATCCCAATTTGGACCTCTACAATGCCATGCCTCTGTGAACTAACTAATTATATGTATTCTTTAATTAACAACTCGACTCGAGCTATGCGCACATATCTCT
>NW_017100914.1:296839-299087 GCF_001263275.1 Habropoda laboriosa
CCCCCAACCCCCCCCCCCCCCAAAAAAAAAATACTCATCGCTACACCATTTTACTAACTGTACTCTCGCTGTCGCTACTCGTCGTCCTGCTCGTCGTCACCTCTGTCGTCGATCTAAATCACTTCGAGGATTAATCGTCGAGCGATGTACCGCGTGGCCTGTATCGAGCAAGTGAGAACAAAAACGAATCGCCGAAAAGTTGTTGGAAACTTGGTTCGAAGATGAGAGCAGCTACGATATTTCACGTGCTCAAACGTCTCGCAAGGGTGGAGCCTTTCGCGCAAGATAGAAACCCGAGGATCCGGTTGAAATTCGTTCGAGAAAACGAGGGCCCCTTGATCTATCGCGTTTAACTATCGTCTCGACGTCTAAAAGGTTTCGAACAAAAACAGGAGATTTTTGGTGCTCCTTATTGGAATTTGTGTCGCGGAGGAACGAAAGATCACACCCCGCGAAACGCGGAGAGAAACCATCGGTGAGATCGAAGCAACGCTTGTTTAATTCGCGTCTGCTGCTCTGAACTCCTTTTCGATCAGGCGACTTGACATATTTATAAGACACAGAAGGTGAAATCCGTCGCTCGCGACGGAGTTTCTCTTTTGACGACAGGACACTCGGGAATAAGTGATCAAACGACGCGACGCGTCACAGCGCGACATTACGTCGAGTACACGGTGTGGTTGTGCGCTCTCTCTCTCTTTACGTCCTCCGCGAAGGACGCTGTACATTATTCAGCAACGTTTGCTCGGGCTCCGACGATTCCGGAAGTTCCGGGCTGAAGTTTCGATCGCCGGAGCATCGACAGCCGGTCTCACTCGTCTACGAGACGAGTGGTGAACGTTGTACAAAATTGCTATAAATTATCGTATCGATATTAATCTTGTTAAGATTTAAGATAGCGACAAAGGGAGTTGCCGAGCCTTTTGGCGAATTTTTCTTTTACCCCGTTCCGTGTTTACCTCGCCGGGATATTTCGAGAACAATCGATTCGTCTTTGCGCCACGATTAATAGGGTGTTACGGTAAACCTCGAGTTTGTGGAATTTTTGCGCACAAATTGTCACTTCGAGTGATTTCCCTTTTGATAATTCGCGGTAATTCAAACACGTGGATAAATATGGAATTCATTGTTTGTCAGTCGGTTCGCGATTCGAATGATTTTTCATACGAGAAATTTGTGTCTTTAAGTAAGCAAAGCCTTGTGCTCTTGTGAAACTGTTCGAAGAGATCGCGTATCCTTTACTCCTCTTCGTATTCTTCTATAAAGTATAATTTTAAGCAGCTCGAACCACAGTTTGCAAATACGGTATAAATCAAAGCGAAGCACGATTGTGCATTAATGATAAAGTTACTCGCACCGCAATTTCCATTTTAAGTAACGAAGATAATGCAACAATTTGTATTCACGTTCGCCGGGATAAATACACACGTGGGCCTCTCTGACGTAAAAATGTTGATCGAAAAATTGAATCCGCCGAACTGGGACAAGATAATGAGGGGTTGATGTATGGGAAAAGTTACGTTGTTAAAGCGCACCCTCTGTTTCTTACCGTCTGCGCTCGATAGCAGCTTGCGTGCCTTCGACTGTCAATAACAAACAGCTCCGCTGGTACGGAATTTTCTTTCAAAGCATCAAGGCTTTGCGATCCGCGAAACGCTTTAAAATTGCTTCCGCTAATCGATTAATCAATTTCAATTACCCCCATCTCTCTCTCTCTCTCTCTCTCTCTATCTGTACAAATCGTTAAAGCATAAATCGAACCCGGATCGACCGGGTTAGTCGAACGGAAAAGAGAGCTCGGTTGCTAGAGCAGTCGACGAGCAAAGTGAAAATTTCAGCGAATTAGTTGAAGGAACGACCACGATACACATGCCACACCGGCTACTGAATAAATTCGCGATCGTTATTAACTATACCATCGAATCTATTTGCCAGTATCGCAACGATTCTACTCCATGGAAATTACCCCCGGGGAAATACCTGGCCGGGTGAGGATCGAGGACGGTTCCTCCTCTCTCTCTACGATCCTCCGGCCCGCCTCGAAGAGTTCGAATTTCAATTCCGACGAATACAATTTAAATCAGTCCGGGTACGTCGGATCGATCGAAATTTAAGATTAATCACGCGGTCGCGGAACGGGGTAAAATGTCATTGTTAATATCAGGTAGAAGGAAGGGAGGGGAAACGGGGAGCGTATCGATTGCGAACGATATGCGAGGGAACCGCATCGCGGTTCACCCTGCCACGC
>NW_017100914.1:299137-305473 GCF_001263275.1 Habropoda laboriosa
CTAAATCGAACCGGTTGATTGGAGGTAGTTGCGGGCAAAGTTTTCGGGGTCAAGCGCCCTTCATGTTGAATTCGGACTCGAAATGAAAATCCCCAGCTCTCTCTCTCTCCTCCGCGAAACCCCCAAACGAAGAACACCAAAATAGAGTTTCGACCGTATTGTTACTGTATAGCCAACCCCCATCTCTTCCCCCCTCTAAATTGTATATCAGACAGAATTTTAAAGCGATCCGGAATTGTGTAACGCTTGTGTTCGTTTCGGCTTCGATCGGCTCGCGAGACCACCGCGAATACGACCCTCGAGAATTTTTCGAGCTCTTTCATCTACGGATTTCGTTGATTTAATTGCTTCCCTCTACTTTGCCACGTAACTTCGTCGGGAGTGTTTCGTTTCGAAGTAGGTGTACCGGATAGCGGAACATCGGACGTTTCGTGGAAACGGGCGTGTGTCAAGGAGTATCCGCGCGAAGCGAATCCCACGTTGATACAGAGAGATATACAGTACACTAATCACGTCCCCTGTGGGTGGGCTTTCCGTAGACGTAACACTAGTTTCAGAGAAGCTTCTTTCGATCCCCGTAACTGCTTCACCCTTACCCTCTGTTTGCCGCTGCTCGGCCGTTGCTCTTACATGTCTTACTAGCCCATTTGTTCCCTTCTCTTTCGTCCATTTCTGGCCATTTATCTGCCTCGCTCGTCTTTCTCTCTCTCTCTCTCTCTCACTCTTCTACACACACTCACCGTATCTCATTGTATTGCTCTCTTACGCTCACGCTGTCAGATCTTTTCCCTCTCTTTTTGTGCGCGACCTCCTCGAGAGGAAATTTCGAGGGAAAAGTTTGAACTTCTTCGCTCCCGCACTTTGTCCCCCCTCGAACTCGCGACGCCACTCCTCCTCACTCTGTGTGTGTTAAGCATGGCACGAAGGTAGCGATGCAGTAACGTGTAGCGCCAATAGAGGCGGACAAACTGCGACAGGTGTCCCCGTGCACGTCGAACGGACGTGAATTAGCGACGAGGAAATGAGACGTAGACACCGCTGCGAGGGGAGGGGAAACGGAAGAAAGGGAAAGCCGATATAAGGAACGAATTTCAATTTCGAATTTCGTATATTTCATTTTTGTTTTCTCTCGTTCGACGTTGATTCAGCCGTGAACTCCGATATTTCGACGCACGTGTGTACAGTTGTACGTACAGGTAGATTTTTTTGGTTCTCTCTCACCGAGTACATCGATCCTAAGAACAATTCGCGTGGACGGGCAGAAAGAGAACTCATAAATAATGCAGAATGTTTTTCGGACGTTGGCTCATCCCTCAGAACGAACACCCTTCCCGTGTGTTTCTCCTTTCCTTTCGTTTCCCATCGCCGTTTTCCCCGGCATATTTTTACTTTCCTCCAGAGACCACGCGTCGATGCTTCCCGGAATCGCTTCCAATTTCCCTCGCCGCCCGCTATTTAACGCATTTGAATAACCTCGACCAAGGGAGGAGGAGCGTTGCGCGCGGGGAGAAAAAGAAACGCGAACGCCTCTTCCTCGTCGTTGTCGTCGTTGTCTTTTTTCGTATTTTTTTTTTTCGTTGCCACGCTTTCTCTCAATACTTCAGCGTGTATGGTTCACGAGGCATGGCGGTAGAAGGAAAAAAGTGGATAACAACCCACCGATGATTGATCACAGCAAACGAAAACCCTCCCGCCTTAAAGCCGTCCGTATATTCCCAATGTCCGAAAAACATTCGTCGGCGAGGCCACCCTCTTTCTTTCTCTATCTCTCGTCGCCGCGAACGGGAAAGAGGGTTCGGCTTGGTCACGGTTTTTTCGCGAGTAAACGAATTTCCCTCGTTTCGAGAGGATATTTCCCGGATAGATGGAGCACAGCGTTTGAGAAATGCGGTTAAGACACGCGTTAGAGGATAGTGTCTCCGAGAGAAGAGAGAAACGCGGGTGTTTCTCTTTTTTTGGGGGAGAGACGGTGCGTCGGTGATTTCACGTGAAATCGCTCGCGACGGAACGAGACCGTCGAGTCGATCCATCAGGAGAGATTAAAAGATTTCCTCGCGACTCGGCTAGCTTTTTGTTCCAAGGAGAAATTTAAATATGAGAGGGCACCGAACGATGCATAGGTTCAGAGTGCTCTCGTTTTCCTTCGTTACGCTTCTAACCCTTTAAATACCAACGAAATTCACGGTTTAACTCACGTCGCCGAACATTTCGTGTCGATAGTGTAACTTAAGTGTAACTTGAACGATGAAATTTGTGTTATTAACGAAAGCTTCAAGATTCGTACGAACTTCTGTATCGTCATACTGCACGCATAAACTCTAAACACCAACCAATACATCTAATACCGCTAATCACTCGGAGCAGTAGAAATGCTCGGACATTAAACAAGCATAGCACCGTTGACTGACATTACCCTCGTAGACGATTGAAACTTTAGCTAATTCAGTGGCACGGGAATAATATTACCCCCGGCTACCGAGTTCCACCGGAAACTACTACGTTCCTCTCGGAAACACGATACGCGGGAAGAAGTTGTCGCGAATCGAACACGAGACCGGGCAAACAAGTACACCAAAGCTAGCACATGGGGGGCACCATGCTCGCAGTTTCTCCGTAACGACGTGCAGCCAGTCCCGTCTATACCTCCTAGTTTTGTCACCTTGCGGTGTTTCTGCGTGCCAGCTGTTGAATAACTCTCTGGGCCAACTCGCGCGTTGACCAGAGGAACGTGTAGCGTGTGAAATTGTTGTTGTGATCGTCTCTAACTAAAACGTTACCGGGGAGAAAGGGAGGAAGACTGTGAGAGATTGTTGTTTTGCTCGCGTCTGAGAAAGAACGAAAGTGTTGCCTGAGAGAGAGAGAGAGAGAGAGAGATCTACTAAAACCATGTGACCACCGAGTGAGACTAGAGGACTCAGAAGGGGGTTGGTGGTACTTTCAGGTGCCTTGGGACTACCGCCCCTATCAGCCGGAGACACGTCGCTACACAGCTTCTCCGCAGAGTACAGAATCATTCCCGAACAATGAGCCCCAGAAAAATGCCGAATGACCCTGAACAAACGAAAGTCGAAACGGGAGATCGGGCCGGTGGAAAAAGAACTGTTTCGAAACGTGTGCGAGAGCGTGTGTTTTCTTCGTCGTCTAGGAGGGATTCTTGTAGAGTTCTTGTGTGTGAGGAGGGAGAATGCGTGTTGTACGGCAACGTGATTATTATTCGCGACGACGGAATGCGTGAAAGGGTTAGGGAATAAAGAGGGGAGAGAAAAGGTATAGACGTGTCTTCTTCTTCTCGTCGATGGGAATATGTGTGTGATTCACGGGTAATAACGCTATTGTATAGACTGTGTGACATACATCGTGTGTGCGTATGTGTGAGTTCGTAGTGAAACAAGATCCGGTTCCTCTTCTTTGACGTGGACTGTGCTTGCCTCTTATAACGTGCGCGATCCTCTTCCTTTGACTAATAACGTGACACACGTCTCCATCTCGTAGGGTCGATGCTGCTCCGCTGGACAGACGTAACGACGACTTTTTCGTACCGTAATCGCGATAACGAGTTTCCTTTTCTCTTCTCTCCCTTGGCACCTTTGCGCGCTTCTCAAGCTGTCGTCGCCGCGCGTCTTCGATAAATTTCACCGAGGCCTTATAAGACGTAGAAACAAGTCGTCGCATCTTTTTCTATCCCCGTGCTTTTTTCACTCTCTTCTTCTTCTTCTCCTCTTTCTACTCCCTCTTTTTCCACTTTCATCGAGCTTCACTTTATCGGCCGCGACCGACCGCTCAACTTCATTCTTCTTCTTCTTTCTTCCCTTATTTCTTCGCGCGAAAACCGACACGGCGCTGGACAGTTTCCCTTGGTGTTTCCCGCAAACACGAAACTGTCTGAGAATGGTATGTAGCGTAATATCACACGTAACGTCGCGGCGTCACCGGTAACATTGTACACCGATTGCGAACTTTTGTTATCTTATTTATTGTTTGGATTATGTGCATTACGTTGACAATACAATTGTTGTTCTTTCAGAGATTCATATGTTTTCTTTTCCATGCGTTTCTTGTCACCCAACGATTAAACGGATTTCCGCCGGCGATAAATCACGTCGACCGGGTTTGCGTTTGTTGTCTCAAGTTCGAACCGTTTCGCCGAGCGGAGATTTTCTTGTTTCTTTGTTTTCGTTTTTTAATCTACGATGAAATTTTTGCTTTCTCCGCGAGAATAACATCGCGAGTGTCGCTGACAGCCGCGGAAAGAATTTATACGTCGCTCTTGAGTAAATATTCATCGAACGGACGCGAGCGCGAGGAAACGTCGGGAGTTGATTGAATTTTGAATAAATCGCTTTCAATTTTGGACATGTATTAACCTAATTCTTATAATCTTCGCGCTAATTGAAATTTCCGCTTTCGGTCGGACGGCGGCAAATTAATCGCTGTTGCGATTTGTTAAATAAGCGAGATACAGCGCGTTAAGCAGCGGAATGTTCCGCCGTGACGCTTATCAGAGCGTGTCCTCCGTCACTTTTCCACCATTCAACATTTCTTGAACGTTTCAACACTCGAAATTGTGTCTTCGCGCGAACGAAGAATTGCAAAATTATGTTGCACGCGAATATTACTTTTTTCCCCTTTGATTTGAGATTAACTACTCCTTCCTCTTTCGTATCGCCGTTTCGAATTTAAAAGAGCCAATTTCACGTGAAATCACGGGAAATTTGATCAATCTCGCGGCGAATTGCCTAGTAAAATTTACGCAACTTTTTTTTAGCATAAAATATTCCTGCAGATAGTTTTATATTTATGCCGTCGGATTTATCGCTGTGTGTACTACTTCTTTTTACGGAACGTCTCTGCGTCAGAAGTATTATTTTTAAACTTCTTAATTTTTCAAACTGTTCCCTGTCATTTAGAGGCATCTAAAAATCTCACAATTAGAAAAATCTTCCGTCAATTAACAAACACTCCTTCTTCATTATAACAAACATTTCCGTATAGAGACCAACTAAAATCAATTCTTATTTCTTCAGCCATATTTTAATTTCGATAAAAATGGAATTTTTAAAATACTCTTTTTATTTTAATTAGTAGACCATTCCATAAGTTCGTGTCTCATAATTTTATACGAAAATTTCGATCAATATTTCAGACATACACTGGCGATCATAAGTATTAGTCCACCAATTATGTTTGTATTAGATCATCCCATAAGTTTGTGTCCAATTTTACAATTTAAATCAATATTTCCGATAATCCTATAAATTTGATCAAAAAACGTAAGCGCCTTCCGGTTCCACATCTTTTTCTTATTTTTTCTTCTTTTTTTTTTTGGAGAAAACTGTCGTTATAAAATTTCTTTCGACTTTCGTTAAAATATTTTTTACCTTTGGCACGAAAATATGGGATGACCTAATACAAACAGTATCACAGATTTAAAATAAATTCTTTCACCAAATTTATGTCCCTTTAGAGTGAATAATTTTTCCTGGATCTTAATAATTTATGTTCGCTTCACACTCAATATTCTTCCCCCTTTTTTAAAACTTCTTCAATTCTCCATTAACCACTTAACGCTCGTGCCCGTGTCTCGCGTGCATAACTAATCGTTCAACAAGTGCAATTTTATTTAATTACTTTCGTTCATTTTCTGTATCACATTATGCTTTCCATTATGACAACAACGTGACTTACAGCGGTACAAATACTGAGAAACTTCTTTCTATAGAACTACGAAATAATTCCAAAAAACAATAAAGTTGATCATTTTTGGCAAACGAAGCTGAGAAAAACATGAACCTTAAATGGTTAAAATATTTTTCGTTCCCGACACGAACTTACCCAATAGTTCCACCTACAACCAAGAGTGTACCTTTAAATTTCATTGCAACTTCTACCCACAATTTTAACAAAATCCCCCTATTTAATTCTCCTTCTTTAATTCTCCTTTAATTCTCCATCAAAACATTTCCTCTACCAAACACGAACTTATGCAATCACCCAATAAACCATCTCACAACCCATCATCCACAGTCGCACATTAAAACCCCACAAACTTCTCCAACACCCAAATACTTCTAAACCTTCTCGTCGATCTTCTCTCCATCCACCATCCAACCAAAAAAAAAACAAAAAAGAATCCGATACCAATTAAAATTTCTCGGTTCGACTATCGGCGAACGCGCCTCTTCATCAAACATTCTTCATAGCTTAACAGGTGCCTCTCGGTTGACACCTCGATCCGTGCATTATTTACCATTCGGCAGGACACGCGCAGCAGCCACGATAGACTGGTACTCGCGGGGATGGGTGGATGTTGGTGGTGGTGGTGCAGGATCGATGGGG
>NW_017100914.1:305959-315779 GCF_001263275.1 Habropoda laboriosa
ACGGCGGAACAGAAGGGGTTGAGGTTGGGGGTTGCACCAGGGGCAGGAGAGAGAGGTGCACCGTCGTATTTCACAGTCATTACCGTAACGTGTTACCGTGCGCGCTCGTTGCGCCACGCAATAAATCGTCGGTTACCGTTACCATGGATGGCGTGCAAGGAGGGAACGGTTGTTCGAGGGGCGGTGTTCGGGGGTTATTGTGGCACCCCACACTCCCGCCGCCCGGTATCAACCCTCGAGCGAACGTTGCGACGCGGCGGTCTGTTCGTAACAATCGTAACCTCTTTTTCCTCTCTTTCTCCCGTTCTCACCTGGTTCGTTCGAGGATATCGAGACGGAATTTCTCGCGTGAAAAAAACGCTTTCTTCCCACTAAGATGTTCTCGTGTTGTAACACCTGTGTGTATCATCGCCGTTCTTCACGATTCTTCGATGGTGCGTCTCGGTTTTCCTACTTCGAGCTTTCGAGATGAGTTCCGTTACTGTGGAAATTTGCCTCGTTGTTCTTCGTTGGGTCGTTGCTGGTGATATGAAATTTTTGAGTCTTGGTGATGTCGTTGAGAGTAAATTTTGGTCATCGAAATAGAGTCTGGTAGATTCGACACGTCTCTGCTAATATAAGTCTGCTAAGATAAGAAATTTCTCCGACGCATTTTTTTTTTAAGAAATTATGTAAATTCTTAAACTAACGTTGTTGCTCACTGATCAGCTGTTCTTATTCTAAATGCTGCATTAATATTTTTTAGTGCGTCTGCTGTACCTGCTACGTCCTCGTATTTTAATTTGTAAAGGAGAATGACTGGAAGTTTTATTAGAACCCATTTTCTACTTTCAATATTAGCCTTAATTCTCTGCAACTCAATTTTTCTTCGTTTATGAGATGAAAAATTAAAATTGATTCCAAAATATTGAAAAATAAGAATCAATAATTATTATAAAAAAATTCATAAAATGGAGATAAATAAATAAGCAACTTTCAAGTCACATGGCGTTATAAAGGTTTAACCTAACTTTCTCAACAAAACAAGTCTAGCATTAAAAAACAGCAGTCTGTGGGTTTCACTTTTTCACATGAGCCACCCAGAAGCCAAAGTGCCTGACACCCTAAAGTAAAGTTTAATAAAAAATTCGTTCTATTTCCGAAAAACTAAACACCCAGCACGTGCTTCGATGCTAAAACTGATCAAAAATTGAAATTAATCATTTTGGCTTCTGAGCGACAATTCGCACAATTCTAGTTCACAAGAACAGAATTTCACCTGCTATCTCTAACAACCTAGATCTCAATACGACACAAATCCCAAAAAAAGAATTTCACATGCAACGACCTAACATACCATCGTTCACCCCCATTTAAAACACTCTCCACTAACTTAAAAAATAAGTCTGTCCTGGTATCGTGGTCATCGAATCAACGAGCCACGATCTTCATCCACGTTGTCTGTTACAAAGCCCGCTTCTCTGTTCTTCCCGCGACGTTACACTTTCTACCGTTGTGCCATTCTTAAAGGGTTGCACGCAAGTCACTGTACCATACACACAGACACACTCACACGCAAAGGAACACGTGGAATCGTTGTACATATTGCGCAATATAGCTTTCAGCGGGATAGCGAAGCGTCTGAACTCGAGGGAGAACTCGAGTTAGCGCTAAGAATCCCAAGTATCCGAAGCTTACACGCGAGACGTGCCCGTTCCGTGGATTTCGCGGGCTCGCCGTGCTACACGCGTCGGCGTCCGCTCGTTTTCGAGACGAACGGAATCCCGTCTTCGTACGTGTTCGGTACAAATAACGTTCGAGATAGCACGAATACACGAGAGCGGTCGGGAAGCGGTCGTGGTCGCGTATTACCGACACTGCTCGCCGCTTTACCGACCAGCGTGTACATACGCGCGTTTATACGGTTACTTACGACCGGATCGGTGCTTGAGCGTGTGTCTGGAGTGTTTTGTACGGTGCAGAGGTTGAATACTGACCGTTCGGTGACGATTTTTCGATGATGATGCTTGTTCGTCCGTTTGATTAACGTCGAATGAGTAGATTGGCCGATATCGTTGTTTTTTGTGGTGATTATTTAGGAAGGTTTAAGGGGGTATACCATCCTGAAGTGTCTCAAAATAAGCAAAGTTGGGGAATTATTAAATGAGAAGTTTCAATCTTTCTGGAGGATGTAAATGTAGGTTTCAACTTTCTTCGACGATTTTTTGAAAGTATAAAGGTTACAAAATGAAGGAGTTATTTGATAATTGGGAATCGTCTGAAATAAAAAATTCTCGATGCTTTATAAGTAGAAATGTATTATCTACAATATAGCGGAGGATTTTGCAAAAATTAGGATTATTACAGAAATGATAGCAGTTTGAAGAGGAGAAACCTCTTTTTACCAAAGAATGTCAACTTCGAACGCTTCTAAACAATTAAATAATTGAGATATCGAGAAAATCTTACTCTACATTGTAGGTGATACATTTCTGTTTATAAATCAAAAAGAACATTTTTCCAATCCTTGCCGGTGATGATGGCCAGAATGTTTCGCAACAACTCCTCCATTTTGTAACATTTTCAATTTTTAAAAATTGCAGAGAACAGCATTTATATCCTGTAAAAATATTGAAGTTTTCGATTTAATAGTTGTATTAAAAAAAATTCCCAAACTTTACCCATTTTTAAGCACCTCGTAGTGATGTACCCTCTTGGCACATTCGAGACCAATGACGAGTCCTGTAATATAATAAGGATTAACATTATCAGTTTCCTAGAATAAGATGTATAAAAAGCAAAATTCCCATTGATTTCCAGATTAAGTAAAAAATTGAATAATCTACAATCAGAGCCGTCAATATACCAAAATATAAATAGGAAAAAAAAAAACGAAGTAAATACCATCGTATTACTTCGTATTCGCCGGTTTCTGGGTATTGTCCTGTAATAAATATATCAATCTCGAATGTGTTAATCAGTGATTAAATCAAATCCTAATGAATAAAGTGTAAATAAAATTATAGTGAAAATACTCACAAAGACGTTCAGTGATAACGCAACGATGCACAGTTAATCATTACTTACTCACACGCTCAAGCACGTATCCGCGAAAATATACATACTTATACATATATATACACAATTCGTACGAATAAGAAAAAGAAATTATATAAACGTTGTTCATATTTGTTGAAATACGGATCGTACAATAATATCGTCGATCGCGAGCAATTACTCCATTTCTACGATCACGATCACAACACCGCCATTGATCGATACGTTTATAAGTAATTATATCGCTACTGTTGAATCAACCTGTTTAATTTTCTTTTCTTTTTACGAGCAAACGTAATCGTTGATACTCTCCCTCTCTCTCTTCTATTATTTATTTTTCGTTGCCGCTTTTGTTCGCGTATTCCGTTTTTCCTTTTTCTCTTCTTGTCTCGCTCCCCGTTCCGTTTTATATCGTATGGTGTTTCGGGTGTCGAACAATCATTGTTGTCGCAAACAACGCGATATTGCGACGCTTCTAATTACAAAGAACGATTTGACTGACAAGCCAGCTTTTGTTCATCCGCGATTGGCTCCGGCCATGTTTTCAAACACGCTCGCCAATCGGTCGGAACGACCGTATTGTCTGGCTGGAAAGCTTTTTTCCATTTCTATCGGTATCTTTTTTGCAAGAGTCGTGCACCATCCGAATCGATGGGAACGTGTCTGATCGATGCATGAAATCCTCGATTTACGTCTTGATTCTCTGTTTCGATTATACGTTTCGCCACCACTTCCTCCGCGTGTCGATCGTGCATCTGTATACGTGTACGCATCCTTTGCAACACAAAAAGTACCTTTCCATTTGCTAAACACAATGAATTTATTTGCCATCCTGCGCGAAGTAACGAAAGGATGAAAGAAAGAAAAACACAATCTGTTCGCGATTGAAAACTTCACGGCTTTTTTCCTTTTTTTTCTTCGCTGTTTTTCTGTTTCGCGGGGGTCGAACACATCCATGCATCGATGGGTCACGATTTTTCTCTACGGCGAAATAAAGAAAAAAAAAAAAAGAGAAGAGAAAAACACAAAATACAGAGAGGGAACAGTGTTGGGGAAAGCGTTCGCGAGAAGCTGGGAACGGAACGAGCACGAATTTTCCCACGAGCTCGTTTGCCGAATATTTTTCACGACAGAGTCAAGCGAGAATCGCAGCTACCCTTCCCCAACGCTGAGCAACAACGAATCACCGAGCCCCTTAATTGCTCTGGTATCCGCTAAACCTCGTGTACAGAAAAATAACCGGCAGCGGAAAGGAAAAAAGAAAGAAAGAAAGAAAAAAAAAGAGAAAATATACATATATAAATATACGTACAAATCTATCTCTATATATATATATTCATAAAAAGAAAATACAAACTAAAAAAAAAAAATACAAACTAAAAAAAAAAAAATCTACACGCCCTCTTCTCACGTGGAATCTCTTGACCGGAAGTTACGAAAATGTTCACAGACGCATGGCTGGCAAACTCTGTGGTCCTTCGTCAAGCAAAGCGTCGTCTGCCTCTACCCCCATTCCATTAGGTACTGCTAAAGACACAAGATATATCGAAAAAAGAAAACCGACACGCGCACGCAGACACACCTACGCTCGTATAATATATACACACTCGTACGAACATTTCTCTCTCTATATATTCTTACACACGAACACGTACACACACGCATATACAGATCCAGAATTCACAAGAACACGCAGAATACACGCGAAACGTGCGCGGAGCACAAGCTCGCCGCACACACGAGAGAGGCTAAAGCTGCGATGCAAGGGAAAAGATTAGTTGCGAAAGTGCAGCGCTGCTTTCCGCAGAGAAAAAAAAAGAAAGAAAAAGTTTCACGTTCGAACAGACAGGAACGAAGGAAAGTCCCTGCAAGGAAAGAAACGGGTAAAACACGTAAACACCGAACCGAGAAAAGGGAAAAGAGAGAAATCGATGCGCGCGAGACGGGGCCGAGCATTTATCCGGTTGCACGAGCATCCAGGATCCTCCCCCAGCCCCACGACGTTCTCTCTTTTTTCTGCTCCTCCATTTCATCAAGTACTACTACTACTACTTCTTCTTCTTCTCTTATTGGTGTAGAACCGTAGGTAGTTAATGTGTAATTCTCTCCTATACCGTCACACTTCGAGAGGAAAATACCATAACGAGGAAACAGAAAAGAGTACAGAGATCAACGCACGTCCGAATCTAGGATGCCCAACGGCGAGGCTGGCGCGTGTGTTTGTCGCTGAAATTGTTCGTTAACCTTTCGCCTCGGTGTATTTCTCCTTTTTTTTTTTTTTTTTTCGAAGCAGAGAATTCTGAATTTTCCCGGCTTTCCCGTGCCATCTGAAAAATCTGTGTTCGCTTCGTCGAGGTGTACACGGGAATTTTGCGTCGTTTGCGTTTGGTCAATTTTGTGAAAGTGTGAAAATTCCGGGAGATTTGTGTGAGTCTTTTTGAAGAGTCGGTAGATAACACGCGACAGACTCGCCAGCCAGCCGAACTGATAGCCAAGAGCAATAGCCCCGTGGAGGTGAAAAAGATCGACGATCTAGCGCAAGAGAAAGAAAGAGGAAATGAAGATCAAGATCATTCTTGCCCCTTCGTTATTGTGCATGCGTATGTGTGGGGGAAGGGAAGGTTTGTAACGAGGTGAGAAACGAGTCCGTTCGAAGAGACGAGACAATATGCAAAATAGATAGGAAGAGGAAAAGATGATAAGAAAGTATAAAGAATCGAGAAAAGAGAATAGTGCGTAGGTCGTAATCGACGTTTGTCAAATTATAAAACACCCCCGGGACCTTTCTTTCTCTCTGTCTCTTTTCCCTGTTCCCGGATCGACACTCCGTTCCTCCAAGAACCCCCTGTCACGCCTCCCTTTTCTCTTTCCTTCATCGTCACATCCGGTCCTCACGCCGTTCCCTGTCACCCTGAAAGAAAGTTTAACGTGTTTCTCTCTTGTAGTCGTTCGATCTTTGTAGTGGTTGAGATGTAGTCACGTTCTATGTAATCTCTAAGCTAAAACACTTTTAATCGAAGACACTTAGCGTAGGACATATTAGATATTAAAACGATATAGGCGTTTCCGGGTGTTCAGGCTGAAACATCCTGCCGGTGTCCGAATGTGAAAGCGGCTCGATCGAATTCTCTATTAGCTTGATCGAATCTTACATAATGGAGATTTGTTTTTTTTTTTCGTTTTGTTTAGAAGTAGAGATGGAAATATTTGAGAAAACATCGATGAAAGAATTTGTTTCTATTTAATCACGCGCCGGTCCCGCGGTTTTCCGGCGAAGTTTCTGAAATAACCGTTGAACCGAGGCGGTTTCACCGAAGTCGAAAGCAATTTATTTGGGAAAATGCGTTTGGTGCTTTTAAACGCGTTTAAACGGATTGCATTTAAAACATTAATAAAGGCACGCCACCCACGTGAACGCCAGACAGGTACGGCGTTTCATTGGATATTCTTGATTCGAACGTTTCCGCGATTTATTTCATTTAATGTTCCGCGTGTACACGTGGGAAAAAATAATGTGTATTGCACAGCAGAAAGCAAGAGATGAAGGAACATAGAGACGAATGAGAGAGAGAGAGAGAGAGAATCGGCAGGATGTTGAGGTTATGATACCGCTATCTCTTATCCAGAGCAAATTACATATTGCTAAACGTAGAGTAAGGCATCCGCTAAGTTAGGCGAAAGTAAAAGGAAAAAGATAAAAAAACGTAAGAAAGAGAGTACCGACCCTCGTAGAAGAGATTACCGCACCGAAGTAAACCGCCCAAATGACAGTTAACGAGATGATTGTGCTTTTTGTATCATTCTCCAGTTTACCTTTCCCGTATAGCCTGTTCGATGCCCCGAAATCTACACCCTCCGCCATTTTCCTGTCTAACATTGTGAAAAACGGAACGTAAAAAGCAAGGACGAAACAGACACGCGTCTTTTTGAGATCTAACTAAAATTTTTAGAGATTCGTTTCATCTTCCCTTAATTACTAACGTATCACCGTGTTTCTACGTCTCGATTTCATCGTATGCGTTACAAATTTTCACCTGTCTGCGTAATTATCCTGTATATGTGACCATTCTTTGTCATACTTAACTTACTCCGGTCGCCGGGTCAGAAACGACCCAATGCTAAAATTAATACGCAAAGGGAACCACATTTTTTCATTGTACTAAGCATTGTATTTTTCAAAATTACACAAATATATTGTGATTAAAATAAGGAACGTATTGGTAATACAAGGAGAGGAAAATCGTGACGGAAGCTGTCAAACTGTAGTATAATAAAAGAGAAAAAAAGGGGCACAATTCAGAGAAATTAAGGGCTGAAGAATCCCGATTTGAGGGAGAACGATCTATGTGAAATTTCTCCAATGGAAGAACGATCAAAGTCCAACTATACAATTTTCAGGGACACAATCTGAGGAGTAGCAATATTTCATTTTATTTACCGTTACTAATCCTATAATCAATAAGATCTACAGCTGTTTCGAACGTCGACTGAGGCATTTAAATGTCGGGTCACCGGTGACCCGGCGACCGTCGTCCGTGGGTTAATCGAACCGGAACAGACGGTTGCGTGGTTGCCGCGCGAACCAAACACGAACAACACTTCGCCGATGATTATGAAACACGCACGTTAGTAATTAAGGCTCGATTTCAATTAATCCGGTAAATAAAGGCAGGTTCAATGTTTCCGTATCTTCCATTGTTACGCTTGTCGAGTAATTACATTCGACGATCTCCGTCGAGAGAACGATTTCGAAAACAGTCGCGTTTCCAGCCTCTCTTATACAGAGGAACCTATTCGTACACATCCTACTCTTACACGAACCAACGAGGTTAACAATAATAACAATTAATCGCGACGAAACTCTCGACGAGAAAAAAACTTCCATTTGTGGACCCTCTCCTCAACACCCCTTTTCGACACTCCTGTGATCCCGTTGTGTAACGTAGCATGCGTTCGCGAAAGCTGTGATTCTGTTGTGTTTTCGAGTCGTCGTTAATGAATGAGAAACGAGAGACAGAACAAGAAGCCTAAGAATACGAGCAAACGTGGGGGAAAAAATAAGACGAACAAACGAGATAATAAAAGAAAGAACGATCCTGCGAGGGATCGCGAGCCACGAAACCGTGTGTAAACCGATGTCCACGCGTTCGACATTTCGCGTGGATCATTAGACGAGAACGTAAACAATTTTTGCGCGCACGACGAGCAAATGAGGACACGGACCGAATTCGTCCGTCCCTCGGTCTCTTGTACCGATACGTTATTTAAGAGGAAGCGAGGATCCACGAGGAGAGCAAATCAGGTTTTAACGCTCGCTTGTATGAATTTACATATAATTTTCCCGATAGAGCCAGCGACGAGTTCGTACGAAAAGAAAGGAAAGAAAGCATCGGAGGGAAGAAGAGCAAACGAGAAGTGATGGAGATAATGGGGAATGAGGGGAAAGGAAGAGAGAGGGAAAATTGAAGGATTTAGCGAGAGGGAGAAATGGAAAAGAGTGGAAATTTTTGAGTCGCTGGTGTTAAATTAAGCTGATGCCAAAAAAAGAGAAGACACATCTGTCCTGAGCTTATACATATATGTTAACGACACGATGCTTAAACAATATTATTGATACTTTTATGCGTGGCTATAGTTCGCTCGCGTTAACATCACCGTCCCCTTTTCAACCAACACAGAACGAACGACAATTGTTCGTTCGTAACGATTACGTGAAAATGTTCCACTCTATGTTCACCTACTTCACTTCTGTATATCGCTTTTTAATCGAATTTTTCATCGTTCTAATCTAGTTTCTCGAATGCAAAGATGCGAAAAAGGATCTCGATTGTGTGAAAAAGGAAGAAAACAGATTGTCGTTGGATTTGTATCTCGATTATTAAAAATGACGCGGTTAACGTTATCGAGCTATGGTCCGATTGTTGCTATTCGTAAGAATTGTTGTTATATCGCTGTGATCGCGCGTGGGTTTCTATAATACGTTGCCCGATCCGTAATCCGATCGATCGACCGCCTTTTGCACTCTCACCGAATTATTTGCGTCGACGACGAGTAAACCACGAAGTGATAAAGGGCACGGCATCCGTAAGAATACTTGAAGACACGCGTCGCTCTCGTCAAACTTCGTATAAGTTAGCAAATTTGGGATAAAAAGAAAGAAAGAAAACGTTCAAAACATTATACCGTCCATGATGATGATGATGATGATGTTGAGTTGTTCATGGGAAAATCGCTGTAAACGACGAATTAACGCGTATCTCATTAACGCCACACGGGTTTTTCGATTTTTCGCATCTAATTGGTCTTTCTGTTACGTCGAATCGTTGTCTGGGTGGTGGTGGTGGTGTGTGCTGGTGATTTTCGATACAACAACGACCTCGATGAGGAAGAGAATTCGAATAGGATTATTTCAATACTTCCGGATAAATCAATTTCGATCGACGATCGGAGGATAATAATCTTATCGCCGTTACGTTTCTTTCTTCTTTCTTCGATTAATGTACATAATGTCGGATATTTCGAAGGGTGTAACTTCGCTTGAACGTATCAAAAATTCTCACACATTCGAACGTGTAATTTTGTCGTTGTCGACCGAAACGTTGTTCCGTTTTTTAACTTTATTTCATTTTTCGATCGTGTTATCGCGCGGTGATTGTACGTGCTGTGTTTAAAACGGAAAATTTTCTCAGGAAGTCACTTCAAGTTTTCTTACCAATGCTTACAGATGACGTTCGACTCCTCATTGGCCGATGAGAATTGTATATTATACATAAACGCGTACATA
>NW_017100914.1:315822-328303 GCF_001263275.1 Habropoda laboriosa
TGTAAAAGGGATTACCGAATTTCCGAGACCATCCTCCGAGACAGGGTTCGGGCAATTTATTAAAAAACACCAACGATAAGACGAGAGAACAAATTTAAAGAAGTGGAGAATATCTGGAGTCACAGAGTGTTTTTTGTAAAACGTTTCAATGGGTGTACTCGGTAGAAAGAAAACAAAATGAGAAAGGAGAAAGAGGAGAAAAAAAAAAAAAAACTAGAAAAGTACGAAAAAATGAGAAAATTGAAAAAAGGGAAAAAAACGTAACACCTGATGTCCAATCAGAGGTGTCGCTCTGAAAGCAAATTAAGAGAACAAGTTTATTTACACGTGCGTACATATTAACGACACAATGTAATAATTCGCTGAAGCTCTATTATTATAATGATTAAGGATTATAAATAATGAATGTCTGTAATAAATAAAAACTACCACGCAAACGGATGATATTGAAACGGAGAAAGAACGTCCATGCCGTGTCTTATTTTAGAAGAAAGATGACGGGAACTTTGAATAAATTTATCGCTTTTGGCAGAATGAAGGAAAGTTAGAGGTAGAAAAGGTAAAAGTTGGAGAACGAAGGAAAAAGTTAACGATCTTTCTTCTAATACAAGATAATGCTTCTCAGTTCGAGTTACTATGAGCTAGGTATCACCAAACATAATCGGTACATTTGTTTTCATGAAATGATGAAATTTACCATTGAGCTTTATCACGCTGCACTCTTCTGACGAAATTCAATCGGCATTAAAACAGAAGAAACAAAACAAAACAAAACAAAAAAAATACCGAACCGCGCGCAATTGTGTACTTTTGAACGAGTGTAGTTCTGATATTACGGGTTGAGTTGAAGGCAGCCGAACAACTTTGACTTGCATTTTCTAGGAGCCACTCGAAACTTACGATGCTGGATTAAGCGCCTCGTCGACACAACAATATCGGATGTTGTGCAACTTATATCCCATTAATTACAAAAACGAAACTTTAACAATACCGTTTCTGTATCATTGGTTAATCAATTTGCATAGAAAAAAATAATGCTTCGAGGAAACGAAGTTAACACTGAAACCTTTTATCGGTCGGGTCAGAAATGTCCCATCAGCGAACTCTCCGAAAGTGAATTTTTAGTGAAATTAGATATTCGTATCGATACAAATTTCGGATTTTTCGAGATTCGGATTGGTCTAGATTCGAATTTTTCGAGATTCGGATTTCTCAAGATACGAATTTTCCGGGATTCGAATTTTCCGAGATTCGAATTTTCCGAGACTCGTACTTTTCTGGATTCGGATTTTTCAAGATTCGGATTTTCCGAGATTCGAATTTTCCGGGATTCGAATTTTCTAAGATTTGGATTTTCCGAGATTTGAATTTTACAGAATTCGGATTTTCCGAGATTCGAATTTTCCGGGATTCAAATTTTCTAAGATTTGAATTTTCCGGGATTCGAACTTTCCAAGATTTAAATTTTCCGATGTTCGAATTTTCCGAGACTCGTAATTTTCTGGATTCGAATTTTTCAAGGTTCGGATTTCTCGAGATTCGAATTTTTCCGAGATTCGTATTTTTCTAGATTCGAATTTTTCAAGATTCGGATGGTTCGAGATTCGAATTTTCCGAGATTCATATCTTTAAGCACGCGGAATCAATGCTCTTACAATACTTTTACAAATGTGTATCGAACACTATGCAAATTATTTTCACCAAACCTATTCAATTTCAATGAAACTATATTTTTTCCAAATGAACCGTTCAAAGTTACAAAAACTTTCCATACACATTCACATTTTCTACAAACTCGCTACCGGGTCTTTTCTGACCCAGCCTCTTATTCCAGTGTTAAACACACATTACCTTACATTTTCAATTATTCCCTTACACAGAGACTGTAACAGCACAGACTGTAATAACGTTCTCCGGTAAAATGTGACTGTCCTATGGGGTTAATCCAGCAGCGGAACAATAACTCCCACGAACTTAGTGTTAATGTAACCATAACGTAATACATGTTAAACTTCTATAATCGCGATGTCCGGGGGAAAAGTGTGCATAATGTAAGATCGGTGATGTCTGTTGTTGGGTAGGAGCGGTCGTGTACCGCGCAGTGGGGCCAAGGGTGGGCCGAGTGTCCGTGAGCCCCAGCGGGGGTTGCACCGGTAAGCTTCAACCCCAAAGTGCCAGGTTGTTCCACCAAGTTCTCGTGTTCTCGTTCGTGTTGACGGTAACCGTAATCCGTAGTACGTAGTACGTACCCAAATTCCACCTATACAAACGCATATACACCCACACACACATAAACACGTTCACATACACCACATTGAAACCTATCGCCCTTATATGTGTATATATATATATATAGTCTCGTATCCGTGAGTTGCTTTGTTATATAGTTATCAATTCGAAGTCAGTTAAATGATTAATCTCGAGTGTTACGAATCAGATTTATTATTTCGATATAGACAATGCGTCTCGTTCTGGTAATTAATGATTTTTTTTTCTTTTCTCGGTTAGAATATGTTAGTACATTGAACAAGTAGCGTTACGCGACAGCGGTATTGTCGTCCAATCGATAAGGCAATTATTCAAGTACAATAGAAGCCGGGTTGATCGTCGAAATACGAGGATAATTAGCCGGCTGCAATTATAACGACGTTATTTTTCGTTTGTATAAAAATCGTGTTACGGAATACTAGCGCTGTCAAACGAGCCTTTGTTCGGTAATTAATGCGCGAAATACGGAGCTCGAAATTCGTTCAGATACCTGTGGAAAATCCGTTGATTAAGATACGTCTGGTTGTATCTCTTCCTTTGTACAGTATCGGCTAAGAAGTTCGATCGCTTTATCTCTTATCAATTTATATCAACGTTGAAACTGTTACAAATTCATTTTGCTGAAAACAATTATAATTTATGTCGATTTAATCCATGTGAAAAAATTTCTTAAATTTCTAAGTATTTTTCTCTAAAAATCGCTTTAACATACTTTCGGCCAATAATTAATCTGCGTTGTATCAAGCTCGGTCTAAAGTATCTATTCTCGAATTATCAGATTATCTTCTTTCCACGTTCCACGGGAATTTCGAACAATTCCACCGTCTCTATGCAAATCGCGAACTCACCCGAAACTAATGATTCAATTGAACAATCGGCCGACGGGAACGTACGCGCGCGTGTTTTATGTTAAACCGTATATCCACCGCTTAGAAATCTACCGAAATCATTTGCTGTATCTCTGAACCATAAATTCCAGCAAATGCTCACAGTCCCTTAACCACACGTAACCACAGTACACACCAATTATCCACTAAACTTGTTAACCCTTACACGGTTCACGTTATTTGTTCTTAATTAATTGGATACGAATCGTTGTTACCAATTAGTTGTCTTAGGTACCTATAGTTCGAGCATTGTTGCCGATAGTGTTATAATATTGGATTGGTAGGATTTTTGGTACACATATATACTGTTTTTTATATATATATATATATTCTTATGGAATGCTTAGGAGACAGAACGTCGTATTTGTATAGTTGTGCATCCGTTTGTTCGTTGTTCCGCCTGTAACCATTTCGTCAGCGAGGCTGACAACTCGCGTAATCGTGATCACGTATCTCGTAGATGTCAGCGGAAACGACGTTTTCGTTTTGACAGGGAAATATTGGGAAATAGTAATCACCGATATTTACGAAATTTTGATATGTGATAGTACTGAGAAAAATATTTGACACCTATTCTTTCTTATTGGTAATCGTCCACTTTGAAGAGGTAAAAATTGCCTTAAAAAATGAGGGTAATTTCATTTAATATCTCGAAAATTATTAGAGATAGAGAAATGATATTTTGCGAATTTTATATTTTTCAAAATATGGAAAATTACAAAGTTATTTTTTTATTCTCTCAAATTTCTTGTTGAAAGATACAAAATTCGTCAATTTACACTATTCCTCTATCTCTGATAGTTTTTCAGATATAGGACTAAATTGTGCTTGCTACGCAAAACTTTGAAGGCGATTTTCACCCCTTTAATGTGAACAATTGCCGATATAAAAGAATACGCGTCGAATATTTTTTCGAGAACTACCATACACCAAAGTTCCATCGAAATCGGTGATTACCACACTTCGCGATACATTCCCTCGCAAAGATTAATCACAACGTGCTGAGGAAACACTCTGAGTTCTCCCGTTCTTTGACGGGAATCGAACGGGAAAACACGGACACCCGGCCATTTTGTCGGCTCGGAAAATATCAGAAAGAGAGCAGAGGAAAACTGTCGCGAGCAGGGGAAACGGGGGTAGAAAGGAATCCGGCTCGTTCCAATTTTTTAATGTAATTGGATTACACCGATGAAACCGGTCGGTTGGTTGATTTACGCGAAGAAGAAGGTGCTCGTACATCCACGTCGCGGGGGAATATTAATATCGATGCTATTAGAAATAGGATCGTGTCGAAAACGTCTTCTCGATTCGATCGTTCACGGGATCCTTCGTGTTATTTCCCCGCGTGCCACGTCGCAAGGCAACAAACACATATTTCACGCGGGACGGATTTTAATTCGCCGAAAAGTTCCTCGTCGACTGACTGTTTTTCGAACTGCCGTTGGATTTGTTCAAACGATAACACGCTCCGGTCCGCTCGTATCGACGATAAAAGGTAATGAAAAAAAAAAAGAGAGAAAAAGGAACGTAATGGAATTTCGAATGTGCACTACGACGACGTAACTGGGGAGGAGGGTAGGATGGGAATTGGACGCGAGTGACGAATAAAAACGTCGATGCAGTTAATCACCAAGAATTTCAACGATTTTCGCGATGTTCGTGCACTGAACGAATCCGAGAGCGAACGATTAATGAACGAATCAAAAGGACGAGACGAGTATAAATGGGGGGAAAGAAGCAACGGAAATGATTTATCGGAAGAATCGAGGATAAACTTATCGCGCGATCTCCATCGACTGTGATAATAGACAGAAAAGAAAGAAAATTCCGTTGATATTTCCTTCGCGTTTCGCCTTTTTTTTTTAATCCGACGTTGTAATTAGCATTTCAAACGGGAGCTGAACGTTTCCGCAACTGGTGAGTATCGAAGAAACGATTTAGGGGGGCGGACTGCCTCCGCGAACGATTTCGCCCGTGCGTCCAAACTTTGAATTACTTTTCGTCGATTCTTTTCAATCTCCGCCCTCGTTCTCTTCCCCCCGAACCTTCCCTCTTACCCATTGTTCGTAATGCATTTCTGTTTCTCCAAGCGACTTCTGTTTACCCGAATTGATACAGGACTCCTGAAACTTTCCGACGAAACGGGCTTGACTTTCCTTCCACGGATCCGTGCGCGCCCCCGTAACCTGTCAGCTTCTTCGATATTTTCCAGTTCGAGACGTGTAGAATTTCGACGCTTTCCGAACCATCTGATCGATCTTCGCGTGTATAAATATGCGAATTGTTAACGTTCATCTCGCTCGTTCTAGCTAGTCGACTAGCTTTTAGCGTGTATCGATTGGTTTTAATGATTTGTCGTGTTGTGCGTTGTGTATTTTGGCGGAGAAAGCGAACGCAGGTGCGATGAACGCTTGCAGATTCGTTCGAGTAACTTTAGAGAGATTAGAATCGCGTGTACTCGGTGGAAGAGGTATAGCGAGCTTGTAAAATCGGATCGTACGATCGCTGAAACATCGGTTCGAACGAGAGACGTTTCAGGGCTATCGTTTTTTCTAATTACAGTATACTTCAGAAAATGATAAAAATGGGAAAAAAGTAGATGCAGACTGCTGGAAGCGTTGACTGTTCGAGGATTCACATTTTTCGCTCAGCATTTGTGACTTGAGATTTAGGGGACTACTGTAAGACGCGTGCAGCCCTGCACGTGGCTAGATCAATCGATGTTTTCGCCTAATGTGAAGATTTACAACCTCGCTATGTCTCTTCCACTGACAAGGAAATTCGGCAGCCCGAGAATTCAAGAAAATTTGAAGCTTCGCAGAAATGTAGAACGAAACTATTTTTTCGACGATGAAACGGTTCTGGGGTGAAAACTTCTCGTCGAAAAAAAAGTTGAATTCGAAGTTGTATAATTCTCGGTGTCCTACGTTATAGTGGTAAAGAATTTTCGAGAAGCATTCTTTTTTTTTTCAAAATTTACCTCCGTCGCTCTTTTCTCTGAAAATTCTTTGCCACAATGTGGGACATCAAAAATTATACAGCTTTGAGTGTAACTTTTTTTCCATATTTTATGTGATTTTGTAAATATTCGGGACAACGTGAAAACTTAACAATTTCTTCGTGTTTTCATCCCTAGAACCGTTTCACTGTTGAAATAGAAAATGATCTCGTTACTAGTATCACTTCAACTATATTTCTGTTAAGTTTAACATTTTTTTGAATTTTTGATTGCCCAACTTCTCTTGTAAATATAACGAAAACGTGTCTACACGTTGTTTTTGAGTGAAGTATACAATACTTCAAAGAGATTGATATTTTTTTTTAGGTAACAGTGAATAGCGTAAGAGTCTCCGTTAAAGCTGTAACTCTTCCTATATTCTAACTTTTCTACGTGTGGTACTCTTCTCTATAGTGTCTAGACTAGCCTAAAAGTAATGGTAAACAGAGAGACTATTAACCAATGTGTATACATATACATAATCTATATATATATATACATATAATTTAACTCCCGTATCTCGTACTGATGTTGGATGACTGCCTAGCTCATAGTACATAGTTACATTCCAAGATTTCCAATTTTATTATTCGTAATGAGTAAAGAAGCCTTAAACCGCTGCATTAGTTTTCACTAGAACTTAGCCTGACCGTCTTTAGACCTGTTCTTCTACTATTCTTCTTATTTCTTTTTCTCTTTTTTTTTTCTATGTCATATCTCTTCGAGAACGGAAACGTAATCGCGAGAGATCTGTGTCTGTCGCGATGTACGCACATTTATATTGTACATGTAGCATGGAAGAGGGAAAGAAAACCCCTAAAAAAGAGCGAATCCTTTTCGAAACGATCGCGAAAAGAAAAAAGAAATCGGTGGAAAGGATTTTCATCGTTGAACGAGAAGATCATGGCCCCAATCACCTAAATCACAATGGCCTCATCCACCGGTCATTTCTCGTGCAAACAGATTTTTTCGTCGAGCAACAACGAACGTAATTTTCCCCAACGAGATCGAGAGGATCGTGCATGCGTTTCAGATTCGATATGTGTGTGTAGTTCTAGTGAAAACTGAGAACAGTCGACGGTGAAAGAGCAAAGCTTTTCCTTGGTCGCGCCTTCGAGACCCATAGCCAGACGAGTGTGTGCCAACAGTCGATGAAGACCTTCTCCGTATTCGTTTCCTTCCGTTTCTCAAATCTCCGACGCCTTTACGAATTTTTCTCGTTTCATCGTGGTCGCGCACTGCTGCTGCTGCTGCTGCTGGCTCCTGCTTCAACAGAGCTCTCTTTCACTCTCTCTCTATCTCTCTCCCCGACACGCGTACCAATTTCTTTTCTCTTCCAACTTTGTGAAAATCGCTGGTGTTTCGCGTTACAATTCACCCCTTTGATCCCCCCTCACCGGCACACCGGAAACGAAGCATTGTTCTCCGCCTCGTGGAAACGTTTTCCACGGAACATCAGCTTGCCGCGGCACGATGTACTGTATATGTATATATACATACATATATATACATCGTGGTTGTAATTTTTGCGGATTCCGTCCTGTACGAATACTCGTTCTGTTCGTCGCCTTTTGCACCGGCTATGGGTCCACTTTGTTACCGCGTCGAAACACGGCTTAAATTCGAGTCGAGTAATCGCAAAAAGAGGAGGGCAGACGTCTGTGGGACAGGACTGTTGCCGAGACCGATGACGAAGACTACCTCGAAGATGCAGTCACCTAGGGGCGAGTAATCTACCATCTACCTAAAACCTACTGTCTCTTAGAAACGTCGTCGTATATTACAGTGGTTATTTATTATTATACATTTAATTCATAGTAATGAGATCTAGTGTTGGGACCACGACGGGACGATCTGTTGTTTGAACTTGTCTCGTTCGATTTTTCTGCACGTTTCGATGTTTATGCGAGAGATGACGAACCCGAGAAGGTGGGGAGTAATTTGCAAAAGTAGAATTTTTATATTTGTTTCCTTTCTCTTGAAAATTGTACATCCTCCCGTGGTGGTACGAGAACCGTAGAACAAATTAGAGAAATCGAGCTGAATTCAGTTATTTATATATACATACATAGCCTCTGGTTAGAAGCAGTCAGTAGTGAAAGAGAATTCGTTGTCAATCTTGACTTTTTGTAATTTAACGTTTACCAGTAATTGAACTAGTTAGAATGTATAAGGTTGCCAACTCGGACGTATCGCGGTGAAAACGAAATTAAGTAGAATTCGGGTGTCTGGAAATAGTAGCGCGGTCAAACATGTCCGAGATCCTCGAGATGCGACATCGAGTGAGAGTAACGCGAGACAAGGGTAGTTGGCAACCTTAGCGGTGTTTAGGCTATATTACTAGTCAGAATTTTCGAACTTAATATAGAACACGTCGGCCGACCGTAAACAGTATTCTTTATCTGATTGAAAGGCAATTTTTCAGTGTCGTCTCTGTTTGATTAAATGGTTATAGACACAGTAGTACGATGAAAGACGAGGTCATAGGTTATGGACGGTGTCGGACTTTTTCCAACGGTTCAGAAATTTATAACAACGGAAAAGATCTCTCTTAACCATAACCTCGAACTCGTCGATCCATATACATATATACATAGTTGATAGAAGAATTTGATAGAAACAGTAGATTAGTTACGTAGATAGTATGAGAGTGAAACCTTTCTTTTGTGTGTCGTGTGTATATCCGCAGAGTTTTTTAACTGTCCGTACACCTCTTTTAATACGTAATTGTACATTATATTATTATCCTTCTTTTCTATTGTACTGTTTACCATATAACCCGCTGCTGTATCTGCGAATAGTAATTTTTTGATACGTTTAGTAATTGAACACCTGTTTACCACCGAACGTTGTTTACTGTTTTTTAAATACCGTTGGAGTTTAATTGACTAGAAGTGTGTTAGAACGCTAATTATCTTAGTTTAATCATTTAGCCGAGTGTGAGACACAGTTATTTGTCGCGTACGTAGTTTATCTTAGAGAGTTTCGACGTTGAACATATAAATACCTCGATATTACTAATTAATATCTATCTACTTATTATCTATATTACATACATCTATATCTATATATTATATACTTTTCACCAATATATATTTTTATGCCTGTCCCAAATAACTGTTTCCGAAGGTTCACGAAAATTTATTACCGGTGTATACATACATACATATATATATATACATACGTATATTTATTCGTTGAATACGTGTGTGTGTGTAGTAATAGGATGTGCAGAGATTGAACCATGTTAAAATTGTTCCCTTTTGTTGACGCTTCGCGTTCTCGTCGCTGCACGAGGACACACCGACCAACTAACAGCCCCGCCTGTTAATCAACTTATTAACCATCGACGTCACTGTTGATCGAGCGCGTGATTCGTCCATTGTGTTGCTTCGTCGAGGCCTGTGTACGCTTGAACATTTTTCAGGGTAACAAGGGTGCTTTTTCGCTGCACGAACGATCGAGTCGCGATCGCTGAACGCTTAAATCATGCATTAATAACGATACGAGACGCAATCACGTTAAGTTATATTACTCGCCTGCGCGACGTTCACGTCTACCAAATGCTTCTTTCTTTTTTTTTTTTCTTTGAAATATTCAAAAGGATCTCTCGCGACGGTCGCGTTGTAAGGTAGCGAACGTTCGAAAAATACGCTATAAGTCGAGCGCGCGCAAGTTTCATTAATCCATCGTGGCACTCTTCTTCGCCAGCTGAAACCTTCTCTTATCGCTTCGTAAAGCATACCTTATATCATATTTATTTTTCCATCGCTTGCATTACCAACAACGCGCGCGATCCCGCCTCAACCCGCGCCAATATTTCAAGAAGACGTATTTTATCAGTAGCCCGGGGATATATATCTTCCGGCATCGAATCCTGTCCGAAGAAAACGAATCGGTGCTCGTGCGATCGGTACACGCGCTGTGATACCGTACATAGAAATATATATATACATATAGAGAGAGAGAAATATTCTGTTAGAAAGACACGTGCATTTTATTGCCGGCTCTAAGAATCGCCCGCCGAGCATCGTATCGATCCGCGGCAATCGTTTCCTCTTTCCTGAATATGTAGGCAACGAGAGACGACAGCCTCGTTTCATTTTCACTCTCTCTCTCTCTCACTGTTTAGGATTATCCGTAAATTCGATGTTCGTTAGAATCAACCTACTCTGTGATGATAAAAAAATCCTCGATTTTCAGTTCTCTTTGACTCTTGCTCGCTCCAGAGATCTTTTTTCGGGTTTTCATCACTTCGGTATCTACTCTGTCAATTATAGCAGAATGTCCATCGAAGCGACGCAACTAAGGGAAGAAGAATCGTTTCAATTACTGTCCGAAAATTTCTCGCCCGTGTCTTCCGACCGAGTCAATTTCAATCCCATTCCGCACGCGTCAATTTTTCCTACCGCGGCTGTAACCGGAAGCCGCGCGGCGCTGCAACGTTCTTCGAGGCCGCACGAGTCAGCGTTTAAAACCGATCGAAGAATTAATCGGTCCGGGGTGGATGACGCGAGGTTTGGCCAGCGAACCTGTAGCCCCGGTCGAAATCATTCTCCTGTCAGGATGTCACAGTTTTCTTGCCGGCCGATATTTCATAACCCAGGAGTGGCGGATTTCGCGGCCGCAACCCCGTCGTTCCCCGCCCGTTTTATCCAGACTCTCCTCGATCGTATCCACGTCAGCTGGAGATACACTCGAAATAGATGAACTCTTGGCCTAGATCTTTATGCGTCCGTCGTTTTCGATGAAAGCGATCGAGAATTCACAGGGACGCTAAGAACTCCCAGCTTCCAGATGCTGCTGCCGCTGATGCTTCTGCTGCGAGAGGTGTTACCAGAAGAGCACCTGCTTTTTTTCTCGAGGTTCGAGTGTATAGGTACACACGTACGAGCAGCTTTTTCTTTTTTTGGATATAGGGAAAAAGCCTGAGGCACTATCGATAACTCTCTCTCTCTCCCTTTTTCTGTTGCGAGCGGCCCGCGAAACCCAGAAGCCTAGCCATCTCGACACGTGGCCCCCTTTCTTTTTTACGAAACGTCCGATAAACGTCTGCGGGCGAGGTTCCCCTGTTCATTCGTCACCGGGACCTGACAGCGCTCCGATTTCGTCCTTTACTTCTCTTACACCCGTGCCCCTCTTGCGCTCCGCAAAGTTCCACCGGGATCTATTGTTCGAGTGTTTGGATTAGGTTCCGTGTGTTCTCCTTATCGCGGGAAACGTGCACGTTATTGATTGTAAGATCGAGACTGTGTATCCCTTGCTGTTGTACTTTTGAAATATTGGAAGTGATTCTTCTCTCCCTTTTGGTTTTCGATTAATGTTGTCACGGTTGATACTTGGCCTTTATTTTATTTATGGAATTAGTAGGTTAAAGAGTGAAAATAATGAAAATTTAATTGCTGAAGAAAATGAGAAAAAAGGAATCACAGGGAATGTTGCCCAAAAAAATTGTCGAATAAAACAAGAGTTCCACAACTTAATGATTATTGTATTTGAACAGTATTCTTAATTTTTCTTGTTTTTTTTTTTTGAGAAAATTGGGAATTTGAAATTTTGAGAAATTGAGAAAATTTATTTTCTTAACAAAAATAAATAAAATTTCATTGTCACAAAAAAACTTATTAGTTTTATTTATCACAGAAAAAATATAAAAAAATTCAAAAATCTTCAGATCGTAGAAAACGTAATCCAAAATAATTATGAAATTTCAATAATACTCGAACCAGTATTCTTAATTTTATTTGTACAGTAAGTACTTCAAGGAACAAAAATAAATGAAATTTAATTATTACAGAAAAATTTATCATCTTCATTGATCACGAAAAAGAAAAATTCAAAAATCTTCAGATCGTGAGAAATATTACCCCCTCAAAAAAATAGTTATCGAATTTCCATAAAAACCGGGGTCTCGAAACTTACAATCGACGGTGTTTTACGAGTTGCACGTTCCCATAAAAGAAAATGCGTCACGTATACCACGGCAAACGCATTTTTAATCCTTATCGGTTAATCGAATCGCGGGCGAAATTTTCGTGAATCGTATTCACCGGACGTATCTCTTTTTTCCAGAGGATACTAAAAACGCTGGCGACAAATTCTCCCATGATTTCGTATTATTTCGTGTGTCCAATGTTTCCTTGAGAGCCGGGCCACCGTAATCCAGTGACGAACGCGTTCCACGTATACCCGTAGCGTTTTGCCCGTGCTATTTCCATTTATAGTCCGGGGATACGGCGGGGAAAAAGATATGAAGTCACGTAAATCGTCACGCGATAGAGACACGCGGCGAATATTCCTCTGTAGCATGGCAGTGGCTCGAAACTTC
>NW_017100914.1:328313-345637 GCF_001263275.1 Habropoda laboriosa
ATAGAGACAAGCCACACCATTAACCGGCGTGATACCCCATACAAATCACGTCGATCCGCGATTTATGGTCCGTTCACCCTCTCACGCTATCGCGTTATCAGTCCTGCCGGTTACGGTTCCTGAAACGAGATTCCACACTCCGGGAATGCTCTGTTTTCACGCTGTCCGAGCGTACCTCTTTTCTTCCGCGCTAGCGCAGCATCCGGAGGACGTTTTTTTCTTCCCTTCGACAGTTTCGCTATTACTGGGTCGAATTTGTAATTTGTTCAATGTTCCTAGATTTCCTGAAATTTCTTTTTAAGCATTTTCGGGAGATGCAGAATTCCGTTGTTTTGGGGAATTTGGGTTTCATCTGGCGCAGCATCCGGAGGACGTTTTTGTTTTGAGGGTTTGACTATTGTCGCGTCGAATTTGTGATTTGTCAAATGTTCGCAGATTTCTTGACATTGCTTTTCAAGTATTTTGGGAAGTTGGAGAATTTCACTTTTTTTGTGATTTCGAGTTTCATCTAGCGCTGTATCTAGAGGACACTTTTATTTCAAGGCTGTCAATACTGCCGCGTCGAATTTGTAATTTGTTAAATTTTCAAAAATTTCCTGAAATTCTTTTTAAGTGTTTTTGAAAGTTATAGAATTCCACTTTTTCATGTTTTCGAGTTTCGCCTAAATAGCGCTGTATCTAAGGGACACTTTTATTTCAAGGTTTTCAATATTGCCGCGTCGAATTTGTAATTTGTTAAATTTTCAAAAATTTCCTGAAATTCTTTTTAAGTGTTTTCGAAAGTTATAGAATTCCACTTTTTCATGTTTTCGAATTTTTTTTACTGCAGCATTCCAGGGAAGTTTTTATTCCAAAGTTATCGAAATTGCCGCTTCGAATTTGTAATTTGTTGAATTTTCAAAAATTTCTTCAAATTCTATATTATTTCAATTCCATTTCTGAATCTTTTTCCAAATAATCGTTCATTATTCGTGGTTTTCACATTGTCGCAATAAGTTTGACGTCTTTTTAAGTATTTCGGAAAGTTGTAGTGTATCATTGTGATTTATGATTCCGAGTTTCACCAGGAAGTTTTGTTTTCAAGTCGTCCATTCGTTCAATTATCGCTAGAAATCTGTTTACAGCTACTCCTTCGATCCCCACGAGGCTCGCAATGTTTCATTTAGCTCCCGTAGACTCGCTAACCATTTATCTGCGCTCGGAGCCACTAACCTAATTAACCCGGAGCCGGCTTTAGCGACGTATCGTAATGTTTTGTGTTACGTTGAAACTTTCAGCTACTATCATCGATCTTTTCTTACGTTTATTCTGTACTTTCGACGCTTATCTCTAAATGATCCTCTGTGTACGGGATGTTTCATGAAATTGAGATGGACCGTTGCTTTGAAACTACCAGAGATAGGAGGAAATTTCAAATTTATGCGCATACGAGCTGTTGTAATATTTTCCTTCTCAAATTGAATTTTACACGTTTGCATAGATTTTTAATTTTTATGCAAGGATACGAACAAAACTTAATTCTCAAAATTGGTAATTCTAAATTTCTGAAAATTCTATATTTCTGGATGCAATTCTCAATCTTTGCAGATATCTATTAGAAAAGAAATTATTAATTTGAAATACATAATTCATAATTCTAAATTTCTAAAAATTCTATATTTCTGGATGCGATTCTCAATCTTTACAGATATCTATTAGAAAAGAAATTATTAATTTAAAATACATAATTCATATTTCTAAATTTCTAAAAATTCTATATTTCTGGATGCGATTCTCGATCTTTACAGATATGCATTAAAAAAGAAATTAATTTAAAATGCATATTGAAAATCCATTGGAAATTTGTTTTTAACCTGTACTACCACTGATAAAATTTTTGATTTCTCACAATGTTACGAATTTCCAAAATCAAATGTGTTAATACTTTTACACACATAAAATTTTTTATTTCTCACGAATTACTAATTTCCAAAATCAAACGTGTTAATACTTTTACACACATGAAATTTTTTATTTCTCACAATGTTACGAATTTCCAAAATCAAACGTGTTAATACTTTTACACACATGAAATTTTTTATTTCTCACGAATTACTAATTTCTAAAATCAAACATATTCATACTTTCACATGCAACGCATGAAATTTTCTATATCTACAAATTACTAATTCCCAAATTCGAACACGTACACATCCCGAACGCGAAAAGCCCCGGTCGCAAGTGTATAAAATTCAATTTAAAAAAGGAGAAAGATCGCCAGAGCTCATATGCGCATAAATATATCCCATCGACAGTTCAAATATCATTTTCTTCCATCTCCGCCTATTTCGAGGCAACGAGCCAGCCCACTTGTCTGAACCGCCCCGCTACCATCCTGATTTATTTTCCATCCTGTTTACCCCAGTATCGATGACGACGATTCACCCCCTCACGGTATCCCGTTGAAATTCACGCAAATTTCGAATCAACCGACCCCACGCGCGTCACACATAAATCCAAACGGTGGCCACCGTTTCACCCCAGCCCTGTTCGCCTCTGCATCCCTCTATTTTTCGTTCGTACGTCTTTTCTATCCGCGTCCCGTCCATTCTCTCCGCTTTTCACGCCGCTCTTACCGAGCGTTACGTATCGCGGAGGGTCCACCTTTGCGCGTCGGCGGCCGACTTTAAACCGTTTAACCGTGGCCCTTTGTGCCGCGATATTTTCTCTTCTTTTTTCTCTCTCTCTCTCTCTCCCTTCTTTGATTCCGAACGGTAAATGCCAGGGCAGTCGTAATACGCGCGCGTAGGCGTCGTGTTTATTTCGCGAAAAAGCCAGCCCGTGGAGAAAAATAGAAAAAAATATGGCGGAGAGCCATTTTACTTGGACGTCAGAACGTCCGCATTCATCGGGTGCACAAAACGCGCCGGTGTTTGTTCGACCGGTTTTAAAGGATCTCCGGCTTCTCTGCCAACCGTTCTTGCGATGAAAATTCCCCCCTTTTTTTCACCTTCTGTCCCCTCTCTGTCTCTCTGTTCTCTTATTTTCTCTCCGCGTTTTTCGCGAAATTAATTCGACGCTATCGAACACGTAATTAACGCGGGATCGGTGAATATTTCTGTCGAGCATTGGTTGACACGCGGTTCTTTTCATTTTGTTACTTTGATTACGTAGTTAAAGGATTTCTTTTTATTTTTCATTTTTGACGATTTCTTTAGTTCAGAAGGTAAATTTTGTAAATGCTTAAAACGCATTGCTGAGAACGTAGATGAAACGGTCTCAACAGTATTGGTTTGAAGTATGGAACTTCCAGGCTAGAGATTATTTCTTAAGATACAAGTAAATTCTAGTTTCTTAGGTATATCGTTTAGTAATTGTTTTGCAATGGTAAATAACTGCTAATAGCAAACACTGCGTTCGAGTAATTAGAATTCTTAGCCACCTTAAAGTTCCTCGTACAGCTGAAACTTCCAAATACGTTCGATTCTATTCTAGCACATTCAAGCTTAACAATCCTTCATCCACTGTAAAATTCTTCTATTACCTCATCAACTGGTAACTGAATTTCAACTCAAGTTTCATACTTTGCTCCAATAATGTGCAACGATAATTCGACTCTCCAATCGTTCGTATTTCTGAAGAACCGCGTTCAGCTAGAAATTCAACATACACCGCATCGTCGTCAACCCTAAAAAATCCAACTCGATCCAGCCGACGACAATCTTCGCCGTCTTCTCATCTTCGCGCAAGCTCACCAGCGAATTTCACCGCCACGCGCACACCTATCGTCCCCGTTTTATTTTTGTCTTTCCTTCCCACATTCTCAGCTCTCTTCTTGTTCTTTATTAATGTCAGGAGTGCCGGCAGTGTACTACCACCGAACCGGAAGCGAGAACGCAAGCCGCGCGTACATGGAGGCACCGATGCAACACGTCCAAAGGGCTGCTCTCCGGAAGAAATGTACGAAGTCGACGTTTCACTTCTTGGACCGTGGAAACACACACGCATCACGCCTTCTTCTCCCTTTCTATCTTCACTTCTCGTTCTCTCGTGTGGATACACTTCTTCCCTCGTATCTCAACGTGCTCCGTACACTCCAATTTCTCTCTTCCTCTTCTCGCGCGCATACACGACGTATCAGTGACAGTTCTTTCAGCCACTCTCTCGTCTCACTTTCCCGCGAAGCATCGATCATTATCGTTTCACCATGGAACGTTTCGTTGATGGTCTCACATTCCGTTCCGACAACGTCCCTGTTCCACGTCATTGATCGCCGCCGCGATTCATACATTTCATCGGTCCCCGCGAGCGAGCGAGCAAGGAATATAATAGCGCGGCGAGCGCTATCGTAACCCGTTGCACCAATCGATAACCATACAGGCAGTATACTATTATCACGCGACAAATATTTTACGAGCCCTCGACGCCGTCTATGTGGACCCGTTTATATTCGGTTACTCGGCGACGATCCGCTGTACCCCACCGGTATTTTCCAGGTAAATCGTAAACGAAAGGGGAAAAGAGATACTCCCCGTGACGCACTTTTTTCGTTCTCCTTCGAAAGTTGGGTTCGTTAGTTCGAGACGGGAGAAATCGACAGTGTGCTTTGCACTTCACGAGGCGATCTTCGTCGCTTTCGGATCCAGACGGAGAAACTGAAGGGAGTAACGACGAGTTTTGCGAGCACAGTGGACGTGACGGCTCTCGATCACAGTCGGACCACCGTGCTAAAAGGCGTGAAGGGTCTGGAGAGGGGCTAAGGAATAGAAAAAGAAGGAAAAAGAAAAAAAAAAAAGAACGAAAGGAGAGAACGTTTAATCCGGGGATCGCGAAAGAGTCACGACGCAGAAGGAAAACGTGCTCGCTCGATCGTCGCACGGCGTACAGAGAGAGGATCAGCGACAAAGCAACACACATGGAAAAATCACGTCTCTGTCTCTTCCTTTCGGCCGTCACTTTGACGTCACACGACGCCTCTCTACTTCTGTTTTTGTTTCTTCTTCTTTGTTGTTGTTTTTTTCTTTTTTTTTCTCTTCTGTTTTTTTTTTTTTAACTCTGTCTCCTTTAATCAGCCACAGACAGTATACCACCACTACCACTACTATTCGGTCTCTCTCTCGCTCTCATTGCCGAGCGGCAGTAAAACGAGAAAGAACGAAGTAGCGAAAAGCGCACATATCCGCGTATGTACGTTGAAGTGCGGAGCAGTTGTGATCAGAGTTTTATGTTTCAGTGGATATTACCAACGGGCAGCTCACCTCCAACAACAACACGCCCTTGCTCACGCAAGCTCTTTCTGGTACGTCTAAAGTTTTCCATTCTTTTCGGCTTCGTTCCTACCTACCGCTTTCTTAATTTGTCTGGCATTTGTGAGAAAAGAGAAAAAATGTGAGAACAAGTTCTCAGAGGTTTACTGTACATGTTTACATACGTGTTCTGCGTGTATATGCAGTTATGTGTACACTCGGTGGAAAAAGTCTCGTTAGGATTTATTCGGCGTTGTGTAATTTTGATGGAGAAAGTAGGGAGGGAATGATATTTACGTCGTTTTATTTAGAAACGTGAGATTTAGTATTGGTAGGTGGAAAGATCATTTGCATTCGTTTGTTAATCATTTTAGCAGCTGTACAAAATACACTCCGTGAAAAAATTCTTCAATCCTTCGAATTTATTTTGCATTTGTATAATTTTGACAGAGAAAGTGATCAATTTTATTTGGAAACTTAAGACTTACTATTGGTACGAAGAAAGGTAATTTACATTAATTTGTTAATAATTATAGCAGTTGTACAAAATACACTCCGTGAAAAAATTCTCTGCGCACTCTTATTAGAATTTATTTTGCACTGGTATAATTTTGACAGAGAAAGTGAGAAATTTGATTTGAAAACTTAAGATTTACTGTCAGTACGAAGAAACATAGCTTTCATTCATTTGTCAATAATTAAAGAGAAAAGAAATTTTTTTAAACAGATATTTTCTATTATGAGAAAAATACTTTTCTACTTGTTTGTAAACAAGAAACTAACTTGTATCTGCCTTTGGGACCTCATTTCCCAAGACATTTTGCTAAATTCTTAGAAATTTGCTGAAATTTTTAGAAATTTTTTTCATCTCATTCTCATACATTACTCTTCGTCGAAAATTATTTTAAAAATAATTTGTCTTTCTACCAATAGTAAACGTTACGTTCCCAAATAAAATACCAATTCTCTATCGAAACAGTACAATGAGCGAAATAAATTCTGGCAAGGTTAGGTCAAGTAGGAGATTCCTCTTTTAGGTTAGGTTACGGAAACTTCGTTTTTCAGGTTAGGTCACGTGGACTTTTTTCACCGAGTGTACATACATATAGCATATACATCCATATCAGAATGCACGGCCAATAGATTCTCCGGGGAACGGCGTACGGTTTCCGATTCTTGATAGCTTTTCATTATCGAGTCACGCGATAGAGCGAAAAGCAATAACGACAGTAGAGAGAATAACGACGATAGAAGCTCTGCTTCTTAACACGAGGCCTTCGTGATTGTTAGATCGAGACGTTACGATATAGCCAGACGGGATTACGATGCCGCCTACAACGGAACTTGGAACTCGTGTAATTCAATCCTCTTTCGTGATTCGATTCTCGAGCTTTAACAGAAACAAGCTTTGCATTACGCCTTAATGGCAAATTGCAAGGCTGCTTCGGCTCCTTCGTATACTTTCAACGGTGAACAAGCTTGAACCGTGTGGCTCTCGTCCCTGTTCGAGAAACTTCCCAAAGGTTAAACCGTGGATATGATTACCCTGGTCGAATCGTTCTTCCTTTTCGAAGAAACAGAACGCCCCCGTATTTACATCGCTACCCTGGTAGCAACGTTCAATCGTTTCAATTTGCTTCTTTTCTTACCTCTCGACGGGGTTGATTTCTTCGTTTCGTTGGAGAATAACTGTTATACATAACTGTGTTCTTCCTGTTCCTCGAAATCGTGTGCTACGGTTCTTTCGAGATTTCTAACTTTTTTGGTGTATCATTCTCGAAATTTTCAGATGGTTCTTTGGAAAAGTTGTGCGTTACAAAGTTGTCGCCACTGTGCGAGCATTGAGCTGCTTCTGCACTGAGGGTCGGTGGCGTGAAGCAAGTCACCTAATTATCTTCTCTAGCTATGGTGGTACCGGAAAATTTTTACACGTAATTTAAATTTCTTCGATGGAAGAGATGGCGAAAATGAAAGGATTTTGATTGGAAATTTTTGAGTCCAAGATATTTTGAAGTTGTATTATTATGCATGTTTAAATGCACACCAATGTCTGATATGACGTACAGTAGAAAAGAATAGATACATTGGTGATGTTGAAAAAAAAAGAAACAGAAGAAATGATTATTTATAAACAAAAATTTTCTTCCATCTTATTCACCGTTTGAAACCATTTAGAGTACGTGTAAAAATTGTCTCGCACCACTGTAACTAGAGAAAATAATTAAACGACTTCTACTTTAGACCTGAAACCTTCTTGTACCGCGAAATTTCGATAAACCTGCATTACAAAATGTCGCAACAAAACTTTCCTCTAAAATATAGAATCACGAAAACGTTACTCGCGAAAATTTTCCGTCTCATTATCCGCAAAATTCAATTACATGCTTAGCCGAGCAACAAGATAATCACAATTTTTCCGATGCTCCGATGAAAGTCCCGAAAGAACGTCGCGCAATCAACGATTCCCGCCAACGAACCGTAAACCGTTCGAAATTCTAATTAAAATAAATCACGGTTACAACGTCCACGAGAGAAATCCTTCTTTCAGTAAGCGCGGGCAAAGAAAAATCCCGCAGCAATTCCCGCGGAGAATTCTTTCTCCCAAGAATCCGCGCTAATTTCTCGAAAATGGCCGCGGTTCAGAGCGCTTTTCACGACACACGCCGTGAAAAGGGGAGTTTCTTCTAAGCTCGCGAGAGACGCGGAGGCTGAGAGAGAGGAGAAACGACGGTGAAGCAATCCAGACAGCGGGGAAGAAAAGGCGGCAGGGAATTCTGAAAAGTGTCACACATGTAGGGCGGCGAGATGCCGCCAGCGAAATACACCGACTCCAACCCTTTTATTTTTTTATTCGCTCTTTTTCTGTCTCTCTCCCTTACACACACACACACACACACACTTTCTCTCTCTCTTGCTGGTCATAGAATCTAGCCTGATCCGCCTGCTCCGCCCCTGTGCCGTCCGCAATCTCCTCTCAAATAAATCAAACTTTTGAATCGCGCTCGACCCAGCCCCCTTTTCCGCCCACTCTTCACATCGACGAACCCGGCCACCGGCAGAAAACTTTGTAACCGGCCGCCATTGTCAAGAGTTTAAAAGCTGAATGGGGTTTTAGATTGTACATCGAGCGCTTTCGGTTTGTCATACTCCCCCCCATGCCCTCCCATTTCTTCTCCGGCGAGTTTCGAATTCTTCGCGTTCCTCTAGCGTCTCTACGCCGGCAATCTTCCCATCATCTTCGTCTTCGATTTACTACCACTTTTCTCGCTGGTTTTGTAGATAAGTTCTGTGATCTTCCTAATCGCCTGCAGGCTTGTGCTATTTTTCCTTTTTTTTGTTCTTCACATAAGGGTTGTTTATGCGCAATTTGCATATGGATGTTGATTCGTGTTGGAAAATTTCTTTTAGGGGTAATTATGGAGGAGAGTTTTATCGAGAATAGAGCGCACGGTAAAATGTGTATAGTCGATGGAAGAAATATAGGAGGTCGTCACATATGTTCGTACCGAAAGTGAATATTTTAATGACATATCTTAATGTATAGTGAACGAAAATATTTTTGTATATTTTAATGAAATCCAAGGCTATATTTTAATATTTTATTTTAATGAATATCGAAGGAAATACTGTAGCGACGGTATGATGGTTTTATGAATGAGACGGATCTTACGTTCTTTTAAAGGTTCTTTGGAAATATTGTTCTAAATTATAAACTAAAAAATCTGCCAGGCGTCAAAGTTTCGAAAAGTGAATCGAGAGAAGTCTGCGAAAATAAAGACCCGAAACCTCAGTCAGGACTGCATAAAGTATGCCTCAAAATCGAAATTATTTCGATTCGCAATCGAAAAACGAAAAACGCCACACGTGACGCTATATTTCTTCCACCGACTATACTCTGCAGAGCTGGAAAGATATCCAACCGGCGAAACAGTAGGAAAATTGGTATAGTCCGTGGAAGCGACATAGTGAAGTCGTAAATTAAAACATTAACACTAACCGTACCTCACCCGCAATAATTTTTTGCACTTTTTTCTACATTAAATTGACAATCACATTGACAGTCAAATATGATCTTTATTTCATAACCAGTCATTTGACCGACTACAGTAAGAATAGATACACAGAAACTGATTGATGCAGTAACACTCAGGTTCAAACGCAGCATTCTTCTTTTTTCAATTAGAAAAAAATCAAAGCTAAAGCATACTTCATACCCTAACTAAAATTTCTAGCCCTTGTCATCTCAGGTTTCTGTCGATTCCCCTATCGATATTCTTAAAAATGTAAAGTTCGACGCCCGACCGATTTTACGACTTCCCTATATTTCTTCTATCGACTATACATATACCATGCATTTGAGAAAGGACACGTGTGCGACTCATCTTCGAATCCCCTGCATTAATCTCTTCCCTCGTTTCGCCCAGCAGACTAGTGTGCGAGATTCGAAGCTAAAACGCAGCTTTCGTGTAGAAGCGTGGATGACAAATTGGTAATTTATTCCATGCCTCCCCGCTGAATCCCGACAAAGCGTACAATTCCCCAGTATATTTTAGTCTGTCAAGCATGGTAGCCGCTAATAGGAATAGGAACACGTATCATTGATGGATGACCCGTGAAGTACTCGAGATCGAACATACCGTGGTTTTCTTTCATTTCTCCTCGTTATTTCGAGAGACACGAGAGTGGATCGTTGCCCCCTGTACCTCTGGCCAATTAAGTGTTATTCAGATTCATTGTGCATTGGTGTCGCTGTGTATCAGTCTCGTTTTGCCTTACCAGTGGCTATTATTACATGGATCGATCGTTGGTTTGCTCGATTTTCGTGTTCTCTTTATTCTTCTATCTTCTTTTTCTTGCGGAATACGCCCGTAAATTTTGTTACTTCTCTTTTTTCTCCTTTTCTCTTCTCTATCTGTTTTTAGTTCCCGCATCTCTCTTCTGTTACCGTTTCGTTTCTCTCTATTTTCCATTTCTTGTGGAAAATGCAAATTTTGTTTCTTCTTTTCTCTTCACCCTCTTTTCTTCTCTCTCTGTTTTTAGTTTCTTTATTTCTTCGTCTCTCTTCTGTTACCATTTCGCTTCACTCTCTTCTTTTCCTTGTCGATAATGCAAATATTGTTTCTTCTTCTCTTCCATCCTCTTTTCTTCTTTCTCTCTCTCTCTCTGTTTTTAGTTTCTTCATCTCTCTTCTGTTACCGTTTCGTTTTTCTCTATTTTCCGTTTCTTGTGGAAAATGCAAATTTTGTTTCTTCTTTTCTCTTCACCCTCTTTTCTTCTCTCTCTGTTTTTAGTTTCTTTATTTCTTCGTCTCTCTTCTGTTACCATTTCGCTTCACTCTCTTCTTTTCCTTGTCGATAATGCAAATATTGTTTCTTCTTCTCTTCCATCCTCTTTTCTTCTCTCTATCTCTCTGTTTTTAGTTTCTTCATTTCTTCATCTCTCTTCTGTTACCGTTTCGTTTCATTCCATCTTCTTTTTCTTGCGAAAAATACAAATTTCGTTACTTCTTCTTTTCACCCTCTTTTCTTCTCTCTTTATTTTTAGTTTCTTCATCTCTCTTCTGCCACCGTTTCATTTCATTCTACCTTCTTTCTCTTGTCGAAAATGCAAATTTTGTTACTTCTTCTTTTTCACCCTCCTTTCTTCTCTCTCTATTTTTAGTTTCTTCGTTTCACCCTATCCTTTTTTTCTCGCGAAAAATGCAAATTTCGTTACACCTCTTTTTCACCCTATTTTCTTCTCTCTTTATTTTTAATATCCTCATCTCTCTTCTGCCACCGTCTCTTTCCGTTTCGTTTCGTGTAACATGCGAGCTCTGTTTTTATCGTAAACCGAACTTAACACCAACGCCAGAGAGCGAGAGAGATTTAGCACGCGAGATGCGACGCAACGAAACGGCGAACAAGCCGGAGTAGCGAAATCGTTTCCTCTCGAGAAGAAAATGCGCCGCGTTATGAACAGCGGAGTCACTTTACAGCTAAAAAGCACGTGCTCGACGATACTTCTTTGTGCTGCTGTTAGCCGTTACTGTCTCGTGCGATTGCGTTGCTTGTCCTGGCCCGACGTGTTTCCACTATATCGTATCCGTGCTCTCGCGGTTTTCTGTTGTTCCATTACGCGCAAAGCTGTCTTGTAATCCGCTTACTGAGTGTCTCCTTTTATTTCCTTCTTCCACGTTTTACGTGTGTCACCGATTATTTGTCTCCGACGAAGGCGCCGACGTTTCTCTTATACCACTCTATTTCTCTTATACCTATACCGTCATTTTCTTTCTCTAAGCGCGTGTGTGCTCGCGTGTTTTATCGATGTGCATTACCAATTCGTCCCCGTTCATTGATGGAACGGAAACGAATCGAAACGTGTAGACAAACGTCGAACGTTCTAAGTTGCATTTCTATTTCACACACTTTTTTCCTTTTCTTCCTCTTCTTTTGTAAAGGATACAACTTTACACGACACGGACGACGTGTCGCTTGCTAATTGAGATGTTTCTTGCGCTGCGGGATATACACATGTACACAGGAATGCTAGTTGTATCGTGATTTTGTGCGAGTTCATTGCTGATATTGTAAAGCGTGTTTTAATTAGCGATGTTGCAGTGGTTAGCTTTCGTGTAAGTTTCTTATTAGTACAGACATAAGTAATGATACAGAGATATTGTAATTGTTACTGTGACCAGTTTTTGGAGAGCGTAGTGTTGCTGTTGAGACAGAATTAATTCAGCTAGTTATTATGTGAATGATTAGGAAAAAGACGATGAACGTGTTCAACATGCTGTTGAATTCTTCAAATGTAACGTAAGAGGTTCTCGTAAGTTTCTGGATTATTACGATATAATCGGAAATTTCGTATTTTCAATTCACGAATTGTTCGCCTCGTTCGATGGCTAATTATCATTAATAAAAACTAGTCATTTTTGTGGTTAGTTGGCCGAAATAATTATGTCAGTGAGCAAGTAACAATGCAAAACAAGAGTGAATTAAATGTACGTACGTATACATGTTTTATGAAATTCTAATCTTTCCTGCTTATTAGCGTTTTTCCAATTTTCATTTGCCATGTATTTTCTGTGTGTGTGAAAACTACATTTACGCAGCATAAGTGTACTAATGTGTGCCATTTTTCGTAACGTTCTGTAATTAACTGCTGTTCAAACATATTACACGGTGTAATGAATTTTAATAATCAACTACCCACGCTACCGTGCAAACGTGAATCACATCACAATTTTCGTTATAATCTATTCGAAAGGAAAATAATTCTCTTATACACACTTTATCGCGAGGTTTCTTCGAATCAGCTACGGAACCATGCGACTCCGATCGTTTTTCTGCTGTGAAAATACAGAGCAGGTCGGCAAAGTTCAAACTCAATTTTTGAAAGAAAGAAGAAGTTTAGATAAAAATCACGATTATCCCCACAATCTGTACAAAAAAGAAGTATTCTGTACACTTTAAGGAATTTTTCCCAAATCAGCCATGGAAGTACTCCGATCATTTTTCTCCCGAAAAAACACAGAATCGCGAAGAAAAGGAGGTTGACAAAGTCCAAACTCAACTAATTTCGCGATTCATTCACACGATCTGCGTTCAAGAAAAATCAGACAGATAGGAATTGCGAGAAACACAGAAATCGCCATTTTCGCTATAATCTACCCGAAAAAAAAAGAAAAAAAACGATCCTACACACACTTTCATCGAATCAGCCATCGAACTATGCGACTTCGGTACTTCTCCTTCAGAAACACAGAAAATAAATAATTCGGCAAAATCGAAACTCAATTTCTCAACTCATTCACACGATCTGCATTCAAAATCAGACGTCCTGAAGAAACTCAGGCGTGTATTTCTGCTCGCGAAGCAGTTTGTTCGCGACGAAACAAGGCCGCAGGAGTAAACGAGCCTAATTGGCTGGCCAGTCGAGGCCGTAGACAACGTACGGAGGAATGTTAAAAATGACGGCGCGTTCGTTGCAGTGATGAACAACTACCAGGCGGCCGCAGCGCAGGCCGGATTTCCGCCGGCGTCGCCTCACGAGTTCAAGCGCCGCAGCCGCAGCAGCAGCCGCAGCCGCGGACTCAGCAGTCGCCAGCTACGTCCAGGCCGCAGCTAGTCCGCAGCCCCCTACGACCGCGTTCCCTGCGATCGCCGTGTCCCGTGCCCCGCTCAACTACAGTCCCGTAAGTCCACTCTACGATCCCCCTTCGCCACGAAGGATTTACCAGGGAATTTCGGTAATCTGGAAATTCTGATTTTTTGGGGAAATTTTGTGAGTTCGTGGTCAATTTTTTTTTTATCGTCAGTGTGTTTCACGTGAGCAATGCTTACGAAACGTTGGAATACTTTTTCCATAAGGCATGGCTTAGACAAGAAAGCCTCAATAGTAATCAGTTCTTTTTGTTTGAAATTTTGTGTTTATGGGAAACGTCGATAAAAGTATCACTCAATTTTTCTTATTATCAGTGTGTTTAACGTAAGAATGCTTACGAAACGTTGGGATACTTTTTCCATAAGGCATGGCTTACACACGAAAGCCTCAATAATAATTAGTCCTTTTTGTCCGCTGCTTTTGATTATTGAGGTTAAAATCTCTCCTTAAATGTTAATGTGCGACACACATCGCGTGTTCTTCTATTTTTCTGTATATCTGGCAAAATTTAGTAAATATAAAAATTGTTGAAATGAAAATTTGGCAGATATAAAAAATTGTCAGAATGCAATAGCGAATTTTTATCATCTATAAAACTGTGCAATGAAATTGTTAGTGTTGAAATTAAAAAAAAGCATCCCCAATCACTTTTACTTCAAAAAATTTAGTGTTCTTGTCAGTTAAAGAAATTTTCAAAATTTCATTATAAGTACAGGTATCCGGCAATACAGCGTTTACATAATTTTAACCGATAAGAGATACTTTCACCCTGAAAGACTAAAAAACAGAGAATTGAAAACAAATCGAATTCGAAAGAAATGATACTTCGTCGAGGTTTCCTATAAACCTGCAAAGTTTCCAGAAAATCGAAATTTTTCGGATACAAAAAATACCGAAGTTCCCTTGTTAAGATTGTCCACGGGCTTGTCCACGATGGATTATATCCGCAATCATATTCGTAATGGAACTGTGAAAAGTTTCTGATGCCAAGTAGTACAGGTCCGCCATAAGAGAGTGCAGAATTTTGATTTTAATTTTTCTGACAGGGTAAAATATTTTCAAGGGTAATTTCTAACTAATGTTAGAGATAAATTGAGTAATTTCAAACATTTCAGTCATTATTGAAGTGTTTCAGACATCTAAATTAGCATATTAGAGTGTAAAGTCGTAAATGATTGACTCGTACTACTTGGAATCACAGTTTCTCTGTAAATACAGTATTTTCGTGTGTTTGATTAATAGCATTGTGATTAGTACACAGAATTGAAGCATTCTTTCTTTAACATAGATTCTTTTGAAGATATAAAGACTGCTTACAACGTAAAAATTTTCTTTCTACTTATTTTCAAATAAAAGTTGATAGTTAAATTTCAGTTAAAAAAAAAATTTGTAACAGTTTGTCAATTCATAGCAATATTTGTCACTGTACATCTATTTCTTGGAGCAACATCCTGCTGTTTCAAGCTGTCGAGGCTAACAAAAGGAATTTCAGACACTTAAAACGGAATTAAAAACTACCATCGCACTCTGGCCTCTGGAGGCCTCGATTTAATTTATATTCGTTTAACGCTTTCTTTTATTTCCACGTTAGATCAGAGTGAATAGATTTTAATTAAACTTTTCGTCGAGTAAGTCGGATTGAACGAACTACTTTTCCAACAGCTAACCGTACTAACAGCATCGAATTATTAAACTTGTGTCTGTGATACTTCTTCCAACCGTTCAATGTACTTTAGAAAGATATTCGAACAAGATAAAAAAAAAAAAAAGAGGGAAGAAAAGTCGAGCGATTCGAGAGTATAATGCAAGTTCTCTCTCTTTTTCTTTTTTCATTAGAGTTTGTAACTTACGTTGCTACAGCTTCTGATTGCAAAATAGCCCTGAACGCTGAGCTTCTCGGTTTGCCAATATTACTTTTTATAATCTAATTCCAGTACTATCCAATTTTCCATTCTCCCGATACTTAGGAAAAGAAACGTTTTAATCCAACTTAAATACGAATTTTTTGTTAAGATCAATTATCCTAAGGGTTCTTGCAAAAACATCGTAGATAAGCATAAAAAATTGAGTAGATTAGATTGAATCGCACGTGAATCCCGATGAAACTTTTGTCTTCGCATTTTAGGGTCCTCTAATACCAGCGGCGTTCACTAATGGCTACCATTGAGCCTTGTTAAGAGCTAATAACAGGTACGTAAGTCACGTTCACTAATACACGCTTTCAAATCATTCTCTTTTCAAGCATTTCGAGTTCTCTCCGGTGCGAAGGAGAACTTTATGAAATTCGACGAAACTAATATGTAAAAACTCCAAATGGTACTTCTTTTACAAATTGTGCAAACTTCTCGCAAAAGTATCCATACAATTATCGAGCAAATAGTGTGTAATTATATTGCATTTCCATCGCTTTTCATCGCCGAAACGTTACTGCAATTAACAGCCAATCGAAAGATTATAATGTCCCCTGTTGTTGTTTTTTTTTCGAATTTAGCGCATTGTCTAACGAGTACGGTAACGATATACTTTCATCCTTCTTGTAGCAAAACGCAAACACGTTCACCAGAAGTGAATATAACAATGACACCACGTTTCAGACATACTTTCCAATAATTGTTCGTTTGCAAGCCTGAATTTAGTGTGTGCCTGGTGAAATAACTATTACTTCCTTTTTTAACCATAGCGATTAATAAAACGAGTCGAGCGTTAACTATTCGAGATGCTTTCGTGATAAATTATCGTCTACAATTCGTACGTCGCGAAATCCGAAAAGGTTTGAAAAAGAAAGAAAAGTATTCCAAATGCAATCCGTAAGATATCGGAAATTCTTCGCGGATCACGAAAGAATCTAACAACATTGACTTACAATAATTTACCGTTAAGCACTCCAACAATAACACAATCTGCTTGCGCCGATTTCACAAAAAAAAAAAAAAAAAAGAAAAGAACGAAGAAAAAAAGATACCACGGCTTCGACTCGACGAATAAGCGCGTCGCGTATATTCGTCGTTCACGTGTCGCAATTTCTGGCTAACAAAAGCATGATTTTCTTTTTCCGTCAGGATGGACGAGAGGGCAGAGCGCAGCACGGTCGACTGACGGTACAATGAGCGATGTAAATGCCTTGGAAACACTTACCACGTTGAACGATCTCTGGACGGAAGAGGACGTGTACCATCACGAGCAATAAACGGGGGAATCGCGATTTAGGTAGGAGGATAATGGTTTCCAACAGCGGGGAGAGACGATCGAGAGAAAATAACCGTGATTTTCGAGCGGTAGAGAAAAAGGGGGAAGAAAACCAAAGTCGAAGACGTTTGGGAAAAATAAGAAAAATAAAAAAAAAAAAAAAAGAATGAGGAAGAGGACGAGAAAGAGGAAGAGGAAGAGGAAGAGGAGGAAGATGGAAGAGTACGGGGGAACACGAGAATGATAGGTGCGAGAGAAATGTGAAGGAAAGAGGAAAATTTGTAAATCGCGATACACGTCCAGAATGTTTTTACGGGGGAAGCGACAATGGTAGAGGAAGCGGTTATAAATGCAGAAAGTAAAGGGAAACGCGAAAGGGCAGAAGCTGCGTAAAGCTAGATGTGGCCGAAACTGCGTATTAAATGCCCGTTCTCCGACATTAATAAAGAATAATATAATAATAATAATGAATTAAATTAATATTATTAATTGCTAAATAATTAAGCGAACTAAGTTTAGAATATATAAATATATAAATATATATATATTATATATAAATAATTGATAAATATTAGACGATAAACGTATGGATCCTTAGTAATTTAAGGTCATACGAGAGGAATGAAGGAAGGAAATACCAACTTACATACGAATATTAATTATGATTAATGGTTATTACTGTATAACATTATGGCGATTCTAACGATTAACAAAAGCAAAAAAATGATGATGGAGGTCGTGCGTCGTGCAAGCGTCGCGCGTAAA
>NW_017100914.1:345744-347695 GCF_001263275.1 Habropoda laboriosa
TATTACACGCGTAAATAACGAAACGTTCGCACCCGGGAAGAGAGAAGACAACAACAACAAAAGAAAGAAACGTCTCTCTCTCTGTGTTGGCCTTTCGAGTTTCTTTCTTTCCTTTTTTTTTTTCTTTCTTTCTTTTGCCCAGGCGTGCGTAGAAGCGGAGAAACGAGAAACAAAAAGGGGGAATAAAATACACGATTAAGCGAAATGCGAAATACATACGGTTAAAACGAATTCTTCGACGCGCCGATTCTCGGACACGACGACGAAAGACGACACACGGTCAGAGGAGAACCCCGACACGGATGTGTGAAGGGCAGTCAGGTAAGGGTGAGAGATTCAGGAGTGGAGGCGACTAGGGCGCCTAGGCAGGGCCAAGAGTGGGCTTCGCCCTTTTTCTTTGTTTCTTGCGCGCGCGCCCGTGTCCGCCACTTCCCAGCGCGCTCTTTGCCGACTGAATGCCGGAATGGCACTTCTCTCTCGCCCCGGCGTCGTCGAAGCACTTTTCCCCTTTTCCCGGGTGTGCAACGAGGGAGAAAAGAGGACGAATAAAGCACAGAAGGAGGAAAACGAGTGGGAGGTTAGGTACATACAGACGTTGACACGCGTGTTACATGGATGACTGTTTGCGCTGCTTATCGTGCGAGGGATGAAAACGAGCAGAAGGAAGGAAGGAGGGAAAGAAAGAGAAGGAAGGAAAAACGCGGGGGGGTGAGATCGACGGATTCGAACTCGCGAGGTTTCTATGTAAGTTAGAGCGGCGTAGATAGACGAAGAGGAAGAGAATAGAGGAAGCAATAGGAAGAGAGGAAGGGAGGAGAGAATGTGCGCGACCTGGTTTTAAAGATGATACGGTATCGATAAGGGAAGAACAGAGAGATAGCGATCGCGGGCAAAAGGAATAAAGAGGAGACGCGTTAGATGTTATACAGGGTCGGAAGATATGACGATCGTAAGAGTAACGCTGAGCCCCGAGCGTTTGTTGTATCGTCGAAAGTCTGCTGGCCTCGTCCAATGCCGAAACGATGACCGTTGAATTTAATCGGCTATTGTATAGCTGTCCAATCGATTACTTGCATTAACCTCGGTACAGACATACATATTACCCGTACGCGAATTATTGTATCATTGATTTACCATAATGGCGTATATGCATGACCCTATAGAGGAGCCAGCAAGGGAAAACACAGGCAACGTTCACCGACACGCACTTCACACACACACACACACACGCACGCAACCACTATAAACACTCGTAAAACACCTAAACATGTGTACACGCCTATACACGAACGGATACGTTCTCTAGACACCGTATAATGTACGCTTTCACACGCGTCGGCGGCTTTTTAAACGAATCACAATGACACGCATGCACACGCACGTGTATTTACGCGTGCAGTAGCAAATATACACACTCGGTTACGCTACATCAGAAAGAACCATATGCAAATTACGCGAAACGAGATGCATTAAAAGGAAGACAAAGTATATACATATATATATATATACACACAAACACACAGAAACACACGCGCGCATGTATGCAGTTATTATACCGTGCGTCCGCATATGTACAGAGCGTTAGTTAAAACGGCGGAGTTTACGAATCGCCCAATTTTTTCGATGCACTAGTAAGAGATGCGTGAGTAAGAGAGCGGTAAACGAGAGGAACGCGTGCGTAGAGAAAACAGAAAAGATGATTCTTCGATTGCGAAAAAGAAAGCGAGATTATTTGCGAGTCTCTATGATACCCACGGATGTGTGAGAGAGAAAGAGAGAGAACGTGACGTTTCGTGAGTGTGAGAGAGATTGAGAGAGTTTGAGAGAGAGAGAGAGAGAGAGAGAGAGAGAGACATTTAAACACTTAGGATTTACGAACACGGTCATCTCGATATGCCATTTGCGAATTCAGCCGAGAAACAAAGAAAAATAAAAAAAACAAATGTAAAGT
>NW_017100914.1:347730-350621 GCF_001263275.1 Habropoda laboriosa
AGACGTAAACGTGAGAGAACATTAATCATGTATTTGTAGCCTTAATCGCGGAACGACTGGACACCAAATAAATTCTTACGTTTTTTCGCGCTTCAAAGTGAAAAACCTACTTCGCTGCTTTAGATAGGCAAAAAAGGCGTGAAACGGAAGAGACTGCTCCGTTCGAAAATATTTGTAATTGGTCTAGGTTAAATGTGCCATCAGGTATATATACATATATATATATATAATATCGTACGGGAAACAGGGAGGTATCATTTTCTTCGTTTCCGGTTTTCTTTTCTCTTTTCTGTTTTTTTTCTTTTCCGGCGCGTATTTTGTGTGAAACCTTGTGCGAGTCCAAGTTCTCGAGAGAAGAAAGGGTTCGACTCTACGAAGCTCGAACCTCCCTGCTTCTGAAACGTGGAAGAAACGAAACGAAACGAAAGAGAGATGGCGAAGAGAAACAAAGAAACGGAGAAACCGTCGACGTGCATAACTCATTCCGCGGATTATTGATTCGCGTTTTTTTTTTTTTTTTGGTAATTCGCTGTTCAATTTCTCTTTTCGTACGATACTTGTTAATTACTATTGTTGAACTCGTCAAGTGAGAATCAGCGAGCGACCTATTAATTGTACAATTATTACAAAACGAACGGATATACGTGCGACAATTTTTACGTACGGTTATTATTGTATTCAACAACAGGGTAAAACAAAGAGCAAACAAACAAACGAGAAATGGAGAAAAAATGGAAAAAAGGAAACAAGCGAAGAGCAGAGATGACTTTCGGAAAAGAATAATTGGGACGCGTGTCACGTCGAACGGCGGCCATTTTGTTTTCCTGTGCGCGGGTGTGCGTGCGCGCAAATTGAAAGAGAACCTCGAGACAAAGGGGAAAAATGGGAAGAAAGAGACGAGGGAAAGAAAGAAAGGGAGAAAGTGGAGGAAGGAGAAGGAGAAGAACGGAAATAAACAAAACGAGTCAATTCTTACGAACGTTAGCAATACTTCGTCATAACCACAAAGGATAAAGAAAAAAAAAAAATGGCAAATAACGAACGAGAAAAAGGAAAGAGAAACTAATAATAATAATAATTGTACACAAGTAAACTAATGTCGCGGGTAAACTACACGTATTCTTAAGTTCGTGACGCGTGCGCGCGTGACGGGTGATCCCGCTCGTTCTCGAAAAAGAAAAATGAACCAAAAAAATCCTAAAAAAAAAAAAAATATAATAATAACAGAGCTTGAAGGAATCACCATCCCCCGTATAAGGGATAGAAAATTGTACGGTGAAATGAACTGCGGTCGCGTGTATCTTCGACGCTGCAAATGCCGGTTTCTTGCAAGCGAAACAAAATGGTAGCTGCTTCGTTACGCCCCAGAACTAGCGATAAACGCGTGTGAAATGAAAAAAAAAAACGAATGAATACACCAAAACGTACTACTACATGCATCGGACCAAACGCCGGTTGATATCCAAAGAAATAATAGGGGAAAAAGAAAGTAATTCGAGAAACAAGGATGTTCTGAAAAATAAAATCGTCGAGTACCAAGGAGAACCTATACACACGAATAGATGAAGAAAAAAGAAAAGAATTGGAAGTTTATCGATACACCGTACGCTACAATAGGGCGATGCTGCTTTTCGAACGAGTTGCAAGAAAATGTGTACCGAAGGGACACAAGCGTTTCGTCGACGAGATGTTCGAGATTCCCGAAACTTTTTTACGTTTTCGATGTTCGCCAGAACGAATCGTTTTCCCGACCGCGACTTCGTCGAGCCGGAGGAGAAAACATTGGAGAGAATGCGTGCACTCGATAATGGTCGTTGCTTCGCAAAACACCTTCTGTTGCCTTTATCCTTTCGTTACGTTCGCCGAGAGAGACAGAAATGAGTTAAGAGAGAGAGAGAGAAAAACGAGCGTCGAGAGCGGATCGTGTATCGCGAGGCCGCGATAATTGTTCAAACAAGCACGGAGGAATGTGTTGTAGACTTCGCGCGAGGCAGAGAAAATAATTGAAGAAAAACGTAAAAAAGATGGAGAGAAGCGAAGAAGGGAAATTACATACGGGGAGTAAAAAGAAATAAATAACGCATATATTACACGTGAACACGGACACCAGCTCAAAAAGAACGTAAAATATATAACGAGATTCGTACGTAGGTTTAAGGGACGCTGACGCGCGAGATCGCAGCAGAAGGGCGGAAACAGGAAGAACCATTGAAAAGCGCATACACACAGAGGAAATAGAAGATGAGAGGAAAAAGGCAGTCGTGATTAAGTGTACATCTTTTCGCAGATTAGGGTGAAAGAAACCTGGGTTCCTCCTCGCGAACATTTATCTCGTTTACATTTCTTCTTCTGTTCTGCACAATTTCTTCTCGGTTTTGAATGGAAAACAAATTTTGGTTGCGATATGCACGATAAATTAATTTCACACTTGTCATCTTAGAACGGTACGAGTACTTTTAAACATATTTGTTTAGACTTTCAAATTTAGATTTTAGAAATCGTTCAATCCTTCTTTTACCAGATAATTCGTAGAAAGACGCGTTTAACAGGAACTCAGGTGTCTTTCGACGAGAATCGTCTAAAAGGAGAATTACATATAAATATATAAATATATACATATTCGAAAGAGATCTACGATCAATTATTAATTAGAACAAAGCGAAACGAAGCGGAGAAGTAAATGCGATGATCGATATACAAGCGAGTTGATGGGGAAGAGAAGAGAGAAGAAAAATGGAGAGAGAAAGTGGGAAAAGAAGAAGAAGAGGGTCGCGAGAGACGTATAATAGGGGGAGGACAAGCATAAAAGGGGCGGGGAAGGGTTGGAGGGGGGGCAAAAATAAAAAAAAAAAGGCGAAACAAGAGCAAACAAAATATATATGTGAGTACAG
>NW_017100914.1:355448-358710 GCF_001263275.1 Habropoda laboriosa
ACTGATTATAAGGCGACAAACAGACAAAATAAAAAAATATGAGGATTATGGAAGATGAACAGATATATTGAGACATTGTTTTATGCATTTGTATATATATATAGTTATTGATGTTTTAAAGAAAAGCTAATAATACTATTGTACTGAACAATTTTTCGATGGTCCGCCGCGACCGGTAATTATGATCACGGTGACAAACACGACGATGATCATGCGTACGCGGAAACGGGGAGATATTATGGACGAGGGTGAGAGAGCTAGAGGCGCGAAGAGAATGACGAGGGTGAAAAGGAGAAGATGAAGATGAAGAAGAAGGAGGAAAGAAGAAAATGAGAGAAATGCGAGGGAGGCGAGCTCGTTGTGCGATGCAGTCCAGTCTTCTCTTGCTTTGCGATGCTCTTTCGTGTTTTTTTGTTTTTTTCTTCTTTTCTTTCCCTCACACCGGAGGATTCGTTTTCCCCGACGAATTTTTGTCCCTTTTTTTCCCCCTCTTTATTTCTTTTTTCTTTCTTTCTCTTGCAATTAGTCGAACACGGGAAGAGGGGAAAGAGAAGCGTGTGGAGAACGATGAGGGAAAAGTGTGAAAGTTCAGAGGAAAAGACGTCGCTCGCCGCTCATCGACCGAGCTCGATCACTCGTCGCGCAATTAACACACGGACACACACTTCTACATCGTACACGTATAATAAACACACATATAGGCGACACCGACACGTATATAAATATAAATATAAATATACACGCGTATAAATGATAAGTAATAATTACGGTGAGGAAGATGTTAATCAAGCGAGTAATCGATTATTGTCATTCCGTGATTGAACGGTGAAATTGAAATCAGAGACACACGACTCAAAAGCAGGTATATGCGAGACACACGTATACAATAATACAAAAGGTGAAAAAAGGAAGAAAGAAAGGGAGAAACGAGTGCAGTGAAATAGCAGCCTCTTTATGATACTTAAGTCTTATCGGCACACTCGAGTGTAAGTAGCGGTCATAAGTAACGTTCTTTCTTTTATCGTTTCTTCTTATCGTTGCAATCATCGTTATCGTGGAATTATCGTTCCTTTTTTCTTTTTTTTTTTATAAAAAGTACCAAGAAATTTACGAATTTTTGTTTTCTTCCTTCTGTCTCTTCTTTCGAAGAAGATCGTTTTTGTAACTTGGACCACCTCGCGTTCAAACGAAAATTAAAGCATCGTGATGTCGTTCGATCGTACGATATTTCGTAGGGAATAAAGCAATATCGAGATAAATAATTTAATAAAGAAACCGCAACGAGCAAATTCGACATAATCAAGCGCATTTAAAACCGTTTCCAGTTGATCGACTGTATTGTACGAAGATGGTATACATTCTACGAAGAAGACAAGTGTGTATGGTGTAGAACATTCGGAGAAAGCAAAACGGTGCAATCGATGTTCACGTAGAATTTAATCTGTTTGCGCTTAATCCGACAGCAATAGTTGCTCGCGCGCGCGAGCGCAAAAGAAAATAAGACGATCGTTCGTTCGTTCAGAGATAATGTTTCACGTTCAGTCTGTACATTAGTGATACGAAGATATAACCGAGTCCGTGTTTGATACGGACGAATAGAGCGGCCCAAATAATTCAAAATGCTAGATTTTACGAACACTGTTTTTAATTGTATTCACTGTCTAAACCGATATAACTGTTCCACAAACACACACATATACACTCACGAGACTACAAGTTCTTTCCTACGATACAACGAGAACAATACTCCACTTCGAGACAAACTTTATACACACACGCCAGCGTATATCGAAGATGCGCACGTAATAAAAGGTCACACTTTGAATAATTTTCGTCGAACACTGTCTAAATAATACTTACACCGAATGATCCTGATGCAAATGCGGAACGATTTAAGAGGAGAATTTAGAATATCAAAAAAAAAAAAAAAAAAAAGGAATAAAAAAAGAACACATACACCGATACAAAAGAAGTTTCACTTCGTCTCACGGATTCGTCGATATCGAGATCCTTCCGATCACTTTCTACGCACCCTCTATTTCTTGACTGCTGATATGTTTCCTAGGAACGGCTAGTTTAGCGTACTTTCGCTGTGCGACACGAATCTGCGCATTTCGTTTTTGGTTTCCTCAACTGAAAGCTGACGCGACAGACGGGCAAAGGGGAAATAAGGAAGGAGCGAAGGTTAGACGAAAAGAGAGAACACGAAGCGTTTTGTCTTGCATCGAAGGGAGGAAACGCAGAGACGCGATATTCGAAAAACAACCCCCGTCGCTCTGCGCACGATGTGAATGGTACGAGAGAGAGGAAGGAAGAAAGTGAGACGAAGAGAGATTGCATGAATCAGGGAGAGACTGTGCGAGAAACAGGCAGAAGTCCGTAGATAGATAGACAATTTTCGAAACAACATTTCCGTGCGTACGAGAAAGATCGTTTTGCTGCGACCTGACACACGAAAAGTCCCGAGATCGTTTCCCTCTGTTAAAAACTGCCTGAAACTACACACTTGTTTCCCGAAATTTTTCAGTATCTCGGCCTTTCGAACGTGTCCAGGCGAACAGAGGGAAACGTTCTCTGAATCAACGAGTGCTCGATTCGATCGGTCGTGGTTTCAAGTCAGTCGCCGATACAATCGGTCGATTGCGATCGCTGCACTTGATCGAACTTATTTTTCATTTTTCTTTTCTTCGAAAAAGTGGTACGTCGCAGCCAAAGATGCGGTAGTCTAAAGGATCCCCTACTTAGGTGTTATTTTAATTCGCGCGTCACGGGAACACGTCGGCCGACAAAGCTCGCTCGTTTATTATTATTATTATTATTATTATTATTAATTGTAATCATCGACGCTACCTATCACGATTATCTCGTTCTTTTCGTTTATCTCTGTTGACTTGTTACTCGTATGGTAACGACGATTTATCAGTGTCGCATATTGGGAGGAGCAACGTTATTATTCACGGGATGCAGTGTTATTCTTGTAAACGGCGTCGTCCTACTGTCAGTTTTTCTATTCGTCGCGACGCAATAATCCACTGTGCTGACCGATGAAAATCGTCGTTGTATTTCTCAGCCGAGAGAGACGGCGAGTTTCGTTTTACCACTTGGAGTTTCTAACGATGGAAAAATAAAGAGTACACACTTGCAGCGCGGCTCGAAGAAATCGCGAGGTTCGTCGAGCACGATCGAGCACGAACGACGAGAAAGCTCGCGCATTTATGACAATGTTAGTCGCGAGAAGAAGAAAAAAGAAAACCGAGTAAAT
>NW_017100914.1:358760-362470 GCF_001263275.1 Habropoda laboriosa
AGACGTCCAGGCGATTTTTTCGAGTCGTGAATTAAATGAAATATGAACATAACCCCATACGATATATATTGTATATATACATGTATATCGATATATATGTATATATACGCGCACGCAAAGTATAAAATATAACAATAAGTATATATATTAATCATGTAATTACACGTGCACACGTTCGGATGCGCAGTTACACGTAATCTGTTAAATATTCTTCCCGCGTGCAGAAAGGAGAAAAAGAAAGAAAGAAGGAAGGAAAAAGAAAAGAGGATGTAACAGCGACGAGCTTCGATGAAGTTTTTGCTAACCATCGTGCCACTGACCAGCATCACGAGTACACCATTTTTGTTTCGAGCAGAAAACAAAGATTCATTACTAACTCTATCGAAATCGCGTTCTTCTTTTCTTTTCGGTACAGTCCATTACAGAACACAGATCGTCTCGGTTCCTGGTCTGTCCTCGTAATACGAGAAACCGGAAACGATCGAACTGTCAACCATCGAGATATCCAATTTTCACGTATCTTAAGTGTTATCCGAGGAAACAAAGAATTTTCACCGCCGTATTTCTGTTATCGAAGGAAGACTATTATTATTATTATTACTATTATTAACGAGTATTAAGGAACGTTGTTCTGAGCGTTTCGTTTCAACGAATACACTTTCTCCGTGGGCGAAATTGAATCGTCTACCTCTGAGCGAGTGTTACTGTACATCTTCTCTCCAATCAGTGGCGAGTTATAGCTTCACGAGGCCCCGGACAAATTTGAATTTTGGGGCTCCATGTACAGTGAACGAGGTTACAAAGGATTGGTTTGGGGCTCCCTTCGTTGGTGGAGGCCCCGTTTGCCCATAGGATAACGCGCCACTGTCTCCAATGTTCGGTAAATTTTGTGCAATTTTTCTTCGATCGCGACATGTTGAATTGACGAAAAGTGTTTAGTTCGTTTCGGCCATTTGTGTAATTTGTTCGAATCTACGCTCTCGCTACAGCGGTTACGATTCTCCTTCCTCGTCGGCGCAAGTGTGTTCGAATCGGTGGAAAGAAAAGTTGTTACACGTTAAATAAATGCTCGTTCCTAGAACGGTCGATACGTGTCGATAGACAAGCGCCGACAATTGTCGTCGAAATATTGCGAATACACACGCGAGAGATCTACCGTGTGGCGGCAGGTTTTGCAATTTATCGTTCGAGTTCGTTTTATATTTTTTCTTTCTCTCGAAGCACACGTGTTTATTGCTTGTTTGCCAATTTACATATCGAGCCGATCTACGAGATCTAAAAATTGTTTTAGCGCTGTATCGTGTCACTGATCGTCCATTTTCGTCCAGGCTAACTGACTAAACGAAATTTCTTCACCGGCCTTCATCTTCGGAACGTCGACAATTTCGCGTCAGACGACTTACATCGTTCACATTGTAAATTGTGCCATTGTTTCTGTCCATTCGTTTCTGTTTTCGAAACGTAAGTCACGCCGGCACACACACACACACACACACACACACACACCCCAAGATTTCGTTCGTTTTCTTCTGTAAAAAAAAAAAAAAAAAAAAGAGAGAGAGAAAAGGTGACAAATGACAAAATTCGAAGGAACGAAAATAAGCTGTTATTTTTTTTCTTCTTTTCGGTTGATCCGAGGCGTTCTTCAATGGGGGAAAACTGCGTCGTGATCGTTGCGTGAGAAGTGACGGCAAGCTAAACGAGAAACGAAAAAAAAAAGAAAAGGAAGAAAAGAAACAACACACGAATTCACGAATTTCAAGACACTCGCTGTATCCCGTTCAGTCGTCGTTCGTCTTTTTACCTTTTTTCTTCTTCTTTTCTTCTCTCGTGACATGGGCCTTTTTCGTTGTCGCGTGAAAAACAAGAAACAAACAACACAACACCGAGTGTTTCGTGAGTACACGGCATGTTATGAATAAAAAAGTACCGCGGGAGTCTGAGAGTGTCGTCTCGTCATTCACATCGTCAAATTAACGAACCGTTACCAAACAGTCCGCGCGTGATTCTGTTACTGGAACGCGCGTTACAGCGAACGCGGAGACAACGGAGCGGAAAGGGTTTTTAAAAACATATTTTTTACGACGCCTCGCGAGAGAGCACAGGCAAAATAAAAAAAGAAAACGAAAAAAAAAAAAACGAAGAAGCAAATCGGGGGCTGGGGGGACGGACGGACCGAGAGATAGCGCGCGAAAGATAGAACGGGAAGCTCGGCGATATGGTACAGCTTGCAATGAGGAAACTTGCAATATAACAAGCAATAAATAAGCCACTTTTAATTCCATGTATACTAAACAATTATGTGGATGCTTAATGAGATTTATTGAATTAAACGAGCAAAGAAAAAAAAAAAAAAAAGCCAAAAACTAAAGAGGAAATACCGATTTTACATATTCTTACTAATCGTAATTTTACGATTAACAAATAACGTATAGCGACATACCTAAATTATACGATTATGTATCGATTTAACGAGGGGTAAAAGAGCAGATTTAAAGAAAAAAAAAATGGTAAATAAATAATTATTAAACTAAAACGCAAAAAAAAAAAAAAGAGAGAAGAAGAAGAAGAGCAGAAACGTTCTTTGGGGTGGCGGGGTGCTTATCCCGCCTGGCATAGACGCTAATGTCTAATCTACCATTAAGTACGTAAAAGTTTCAATTTTACACTACCGATAATAATGACATAACGGTAAGGTTCTATAATTAAGATACAATGATGATTTATAATAATTATAACGTTGTACAGAATATTTATGAAAGGCGCGCTGCTGGCGAAAGAGCCGCGCGTTTCTTCAGTTTCTTTATTCGTGTGTGTTCGTCGTCGTACATCGCGCGTACGCGAGAGACGAGCGCGACGAAGAGTGGAGAGAGAAAAAAAATAAAAATAAAACGATAAAAAAAGAAACAAAGAAGGGAGAGGAGTAGCGTACGAGAGAGAGAGAGAGAGAGAGAGAGAGAGAGAGAAATAAACGAAGAAGAAAAAGGGAGAGAGAGAGAGAAGGAACAATTACGAATAGACAAATGGTAAAACGCTTGCCTTTTCGGGGGGAAATCGGTAAACAAAAAAGGAAAAAAATATTGTTCGAATAATAATAATTAATTAGTCGTGATGTGAAGTCGTGGACAAAAAAAAAAAAAAGGAATTTTTCCAGGCAGACCCTCTCTTACATATATTTAGTGTGAAAACGGACAACGCGCGACTCTCTATCCAAAAGCGGCTAGACTATAATGGATGTTTTGTAAGATAAAGCAAAACGATCACGGATTATTAATTGAGGTCGCGTTCAAGAGAAATAATAGTACGGTCGTGTTGCGTGTTTTATTCGAGATCGCTCGAATTTATGTTACACGACCACGACGACGACGACGACAGCCTTTCTCTTAACGAGAGGTGTAATAATAAAAGAAAAAGAAAAAAACAGTAAGAAAAGAAATAAAAAAAAAAAAATGATGACGATGAAGAGGAAGAAGCGTTTGAGAGTGAAAGAGAGAGAAGCCGCGGCTCTTTTCTTCCGCGGATATATTTCGAGCGTTAGCGACAGATGTGTGCCGTCGTCGAAGGGCGAGAAATTGCGGTCCTTGGAAATTGAGAAAAAGAGAAAAACGTCGGAGGAGAGAGAGTAATAAAACGGAAGGGAAAAAAAAAGTTAAAAAAACAAAAGCGAAATAAAATAGAAACAAAAGAAAGAAAGTGAGAGAATTTATCCG
>NW_017100914.1:362565-367511 GCF_001263275.1 Habropoda laboriosa
ACATTATTATTTTTATTATTGTTTACTTATTATTATTAAAATTATTATCATTGCGATGATAACGAGGATGATGATGATGATTATTATTATTATGATAATATTATTAATATTTAAGAAAAGGTTCACAACGTGCCGTGTGTATGTGGGAATAAAATATATAATATAATGGACATTGTTCAATTCAATCCAATCGTCTTTGTTGTTTTTCTCTTTCCTTGTTTCTGCTGTCTTCTAACGTATCCTGATTAATTTCAACGATTCTCCTTTATATTCAAAAGATACACTTATATTTGTACATTGATTTAAGAATTCCTCGATAACGTGGATTGCTTATTTTATTTAATGCGATAATAGTTAAATAATCATTACGATTCATATGCAGACTGAATTGCGATATTTTCTTCTTTTTTTTTTAGCTTTTACTTATCAGTTTTAGTAGTTTTATTATTTTTGACGCTACATTTGAAAGTGGATAGTTTGGTTTAAAAATGGAGAAATCAAATTTACTCCACTCTTCACGTTCGTATTTTGCGCTTTTATTGAGAACGAAACCATCGATAGATCGATTAAAAAACATGGCGTTGGTCATGCTACATTTGCTTATCACAGTTTCAAGTGTATCTGTCAAACGTGAAATGAAGTCTCCGTCAGCCGCCGTATGACAGTTTCGCTAACAACATTGTCCATTATTCTATACGAAATGGGTATTTTCTTTGCAAAGAAGAAACCGCCGAGCCGTGTCACAGAGCAGGACAAGGCCATCTTGGTACGTTGTGCCGCGTATTTTCTAACCTCAACCGATGCTATTTTAGTTACAAGTTAAAATACCATTACTATTCTATAGCAATTGAAACAAACTAGAGACAAAATCAAGCAATATCAACGAAGAATCGAGCAAAATCTTGAGAAGGAACGGTTACTCGCGAAGAAACTTATACAAAATAAACAAAAAGAGTAAGTGTTAAATGTCTGCATGTATATTTCCAATTATATCTTTCTAATGTATTTGTTAAATATTAACAACATTTTTCTAGACGAGCTTTGCTTCTTTTACGGAAAAAGAAATTCCAAGAACAAATATTATCAAAGACTGATGGACAATTAGAAAACCTTGAGCGCATGGTACATGACTTGGAGTATGCACAAGTAGAGTTGAAAGTTATAGATGGCCTAAAAGTAGGCAATGCCGCATTAAAGAAACTGCACGACTTGTTATCCATTGATGAAATTGAAAAAGTCATGGATGAGACCAGGGAAGGCATTGAGAAACAGAGAGAAATTGATGCAATATTATCAGGAGAACTTTCTGATAAGGATGAGAGTGATGTTGAAGCAGAACTTGATGCCTTATTAGCAGCAGAAATTGAGGAGAAGGTGCCAGAAGTACCTACAGAAGTAACATTACCAGAAGTACCAGAAGAAATAGTGTTACCAGAAGTACCAGAAGAACTACCAGAAAAGAAAAGAGGTAAAGAGTTAATACGATTGAATCATTTCTATTTTCTGTACAGAAGATATTTATTCAACTTTTTGTGTTTTCTTTCAATTTTACAGAACGTACAAAGGGGAAAACACAAGAGGCTGTTGCTTTAGAAGCGTAAACAAGTGATTTGTATCATTAACAATATTTTTATTCTATTTGCACTTTGCGCAAGGGTCTCTGTATATATGTACAGTACATTATATGTAAGGCTCAGCGTGAATAGCTCTCGTTCGGAGATCGATACAGTGTAACGAAAAGAATGGAAGTTACTTTTATTAACAAGGTGTCTCTTAAGTACTGAAGACTGTTCTCTATTATAAAGTGCGTGTACGTGATGTCAATATAGCGGACAGTTTCGATACCGTAGGTATACGATTCAGGCAAATGTACATTACTCTTTCATATATTACACGTGTCGTGTATGTTTATCATTGTTAATTATATTTGTACTGCCTTGTATGTACAAATACCTTTCTATCTTATTATTGACCTGTCTTATGTATAGTTATAGAAAATATGCAAAAGATTGAAACCTTTTAATAAATATGATTTATTTACAACATGTTGTACATATTAAATTAATCTAATTTTGTGATGAATCGTTAAAAATTGCGATAAAACCTCGTAAATATAGATCAAAAATAAAATTCAAAAATACTATTCTCGAAAATCGAGATTATTTCGGATTAAAATGAGATAATATATTTACTTTGGTTGTTGCGCATTTTTAAATATCGTTATAAGTAGAAAAACTTACGATAAATTGTTTTTATTTGATTATGTCGCAGTAACTACCTGTATTGAAATATATTTTTCTTCGTTATTCTTGTTGGATTTAAGTTTCTGTTTGTTACAATTGTTGTTCAAACCTGAAATACTATAATTTCGCTTGCAACAAAAGATTTACGTAGCCTAGCTTTTTTCTCATCCGTAATGAATGATAAAAAGTGGTCACTTACACACATACATAAGCAGGACACACGTGACAAGTCAGCGTAAATTATTCACCAACTGATAAGATAAACCACCCGCGGCGACATTCTTAAATGCACCTAATTGACTCCAAAGTACTTCGACTTACACGTTCTGTGCACTCGTGATCTATTACAATAGTATCTTTCTGACGACAAATTAAGAGATAAGTCGTGCAATTGTAGTATATAAGGCGTCATAATTTAATGCAGCACGACCTGTGTTCGCTGTAATCTACATAATTAGACAAATAGTTCGTGGCAGTGCGTATTAAGCATCGGGACAGGTCATCTCGCATGACTCATACGAGAATTTCTTATTTCGCTAATGTACCATTTTCGAGGTCAATAACGCAACACTCCTTAGATCCGAAAGATCGAGGCACTTGATCATTTTGGCATCGATCCGAGGTCTAGCCGTGGTAGTAGCTATATTGTAAATCATAAATCATCCGAAATGTTATTTCGCATTCGTACCTTGAAAACGATTTAAATTGGTTTCTTCTTAATCTCGAGTCTCGTGTTATTTTATACAAACAGAAATAAAAAATACAAAATATGTCGAACCGAGGCTTACACACACACATCGCGTTGGAAACTTTCATAATCTTTCCACGACTGTGAGTATTTCAACCGATTTTGCAAATATGTAGATGGTAAATGAATGGATTTTTCCACTCGTGTTTAGCTTATCTAAAGATTGACAATCTTAAGTAGAAATCGGGCTCACGAGATGTCCCATAATACGAGTTACAAATAAGAAAACGAGCCTAAGTGATTGTCAAACAGAACTTCTAACTAAACTACCGCTCATTTCGATCTTACATTTCAGCGAGATAAAAATGTTTCCTTATCCAACCGAAGTGTAAAAATGTCGCCTGTCTCCGATCTCCTGGCAGCTTTACAATCTACTTACATAACCTCTCTATTTACTTATCCATCTTGTTAAAATAATTTTTTTCTTGTCACTTTTTTTTTACTATCAACGTATGTACGTTCTACCTTCAAACGAGAAGGTAGAATTAGCCAACCGACCAGAAATATCAATTGTTCGATTTTGCAATTTACTTACTGCAGTTTCACGACCGCTTCGCTTTCCAACTTTTCGATGAAAATCTTATGAGCGTGCAAATGACGACTCACTATCTACCTTAATTTTAAATAATCGATAAAACTTGTTTCGTGATGAAATTGAAAAAAGTTATGGAGGAAAAACTGTTTCTTTTTTTTTTTTTTTGTAGTACAACGACTTTTCTTAAACATATTTTCTTTTCTTTTATGGAAACAAGGTTACTTTATAATAAAATTGAAAAAAATTGTGGAGCCGAAACCAGTTTTGGCCGCAACTTAAGGTAAAGGTACCAGTAGTTGACCAATTTTTAGAGAAACGTAAAGAATAAGGTTTTTATAAGTGATACTCTTTTGAAAAAAATGCACCTGACATGCCAAGACATCTATCGGTTAAATTTCAAAAGAATTACATGTGACGAGAAGTATGCGTAGTAACAACGAACGTCTAAATCCATTAAGGTAAGTAATATGCCTCTATATTGCTATTTCCTTAATGTTTCTATTAAGAACAGCTGTACGGTTCAAGTAAACAAATCCATACGTTGTGAACTCTTCGTGACTGAATTATTTACTTTTTCAATTCTCACAGCGTTTTATAAGTGATAAATGCAACATTTTTGTTATTCTAACCACAAAAAGCAATAGTTTATTGGGAGGTCAAATTCCGAATCTTGTTATTCTAATAGTTTTTAGAAGTTGACAGGCGTGGTCAATTACTGACGCGAGTTATTTAAATTTGTTTACGATTTATAATGTATCCATTTTGTATTTAACTTTATTAGAAGTACAAAATATAGTTCTAAATTTTGAATGACCGCATGGTCAACTATTGACTGATCCACGGTCAATTATTGACTCCGTCCAGTGTCCACTTTTTTAAAATAACCATGTGCGTGATATTATAAACACCACCGGAAAATTAAAATGCATTTACTTAATTATTTATTTTTTTTATTTATTTTTATTTTTATTTCATCCATGGAAATGTACGGGCGATTATGGAAGTGGCCAGAGAAGCCTGATGTGCTGGACTATGAGTGGAAGGCTAGAGTTTCTCATATCAATAAGCCCACGAAATCGAGCAGAACTCGCAACGTCTACTCTGTTTCCAAATTGAACTTGTTATGGAATTGAATTGTTTTATTTCTACTTTCCATTCTAATTATAACTTGTGCTGGTAATTGTTGAAAATAAACGATACTAAAATGATTGCCAACACTATTGCTTTAACCCTCCTTCTAGTATAAGTGGTCAATTACTAGTTTTTTCATTTTTAAGAGTGGTCAACTTCTGAAGCAATTACTGAACTTTTAAATACGTTTTTAAAATTTTTATAACATAACTCTTTTTAAAAATTGGTCTTGTTACGTAATCTAGAAGGCTTAAAGAGTATCTTCAGGCGTCGACTCTCGCTATTTAAT
>NW_017100914.1:367642-372711 GCF_001263275.1 Habropoda laboriosa
TTATGGAGTCAAATACAATTTTGGCCAAAACTTAAACCATATTTATTCTTCAGGAAGCAATACCATTTTACAATAAAATTGATAAAAAATTAAGTAGTCAAAAACAGTTTTGCCCAAAATTTTTTCCCAAAAAAAGAAATATGGTTTAAGTTTTGACCAAAACTGTTTCTGACTCCACAATTTTTTTCAATTTCATTACAAAGTAACCTTATTCCCCCCCCCCCCAAAATAATTTAAAAAACGTTGGACTGTAAATCCGCTGTTCATTTATTTCTCATTTTATTGTCCCGATGGCCACCAGCGTTGCAATAATATTTGCATTTCGTGGCTTGTACGCGAGGAACGTTTAACGTGCAACGACTTTGTTAGATCCCGCGAAGCTTGTTTGTACGAAAGGAAAACGTCACTTGAATAGGCGATGTCCGATGCATTTAACTTGGTCTGTCGAATCCAGATAAGACCAGCTTACGGCGCCAATAACAACGTTCAAATTGTTTTAACAAATCGTACGGCGCCTGGGGAATCATTTCGATGCCGACAAAATGATTAACACGATTTCATTGGTCAGGGACGATAAAAACCACGGTGTAATTCTATTGATCGAGTTATAATCACCGATAATCAATTATCATCGCGGTTAATGGTACATTGGTCAAGCGTGTTTGCGCAAATAAAGATATATATGTGTATACGCGCCTAACATAAGAATTACCGTGTCAATTACAACGTTAATTAACCTCGGAACTTGTCGCGTTTGAACAGCGTTTCATGACTCGGGAGAGACAGAATTCTTATCGTGAGGAGATTCAAACCGATCATTAATCATTGTATCTGTGCTCTTTATTTGTACTCTCTTCTAAAGAGCCTATCTTTTTTTTCCTTTGGAATATTCATTCCTATCGGGCAATCAAACAAGATTATTTCCATTTTTTTACGTGTTATTCAATTTTTTGCTTTCTACAACGATGTGAATCAATCTTTTATCTGCGATTGTCGATTGATTTCGCGAAATTTCTCGGTGCCAATTAGAGGGGAACGATTTTCACTTTCATAGTTATTGCATGTCGTGCTTATGTTGATGTTACTCGTATTATTCATAAATAGATGATTTGGAAAAGCGTTTGGAAAATAAGAATAATTCTGGTCTGGGTGAAATTTAGAGAAAAAATATTTTAAATAAATGCTGTACGGTTCAGATAAAATGGTATTTTAAACAGGAAGTGAAATTTCGGCGAATAAAATGCTTTTTGTTTCGATAACCTTGAGCATAAAGTGAAGTATTTCGAATATTTATGGATAATAGAAATAAGTTGAGAAAGGAAATGATATTGTAACGCGAGAAATCTTAATATTTGGCAAAGCAAATTTATTTTTAATTCAAGTATTTTCACATTTTATAAAATTAATAATATTAATTTTCATCGATTAGGCTACTCATCTAATTTCGAATAAACTGAAAATAAGTAAAGATAAATAAAATATATTATAAGAAGAATTGTATAAAATATAAAAAAGAAGTCAATGCGACGTTAAAACTATATTAAAAAAAAATATTTCAAAATAAAACCCCTATTTTCAATATTCTTTAAACAAAGCACCATTTCAAAAACTCATCGCAGCAGATAAACTATTTCATTTTCATAGTTGTACGCACGAAACTGAAATTTAATTTAAACTAAATTCTCGTGTTGAATTCACGTTAAAAAACTAAAATTCATTACTCCAAATAATATTTTACTTATCTGCCCGACAATTCTCACCCAAATTTCCATCGGCGCCTCTACCGAACCAAAATCTCGCAACCAAAATGGCGTCGTCGAATTATCGCCCGATAAAGAAAAAATGGACGTTCTGTTCGGATCACGTTCGATTCAGCCAAGAGATCATGATGCAAGATCGTAAAACTGACGCGTATGCTAAAATCGCGTTGAAACCAGCGTCGAGTTCGCTGAAGGCCGGGAAACACGGAAAATCGGCGAATAAAACGGTCAATTCTCTACAGGCAACGCGCGTTCCTCGAAAATCAGACCGTGTTATTGGCGATTCACGTCGCATCTACAACAGTGGAGATACTCGCTTACATAGTAGTAAATTACAGGAAGTATCGTAGCCTCCTGATATTTAAAATGACGCCTGTACGGATCACCGATTCCGTATTTAAAACCGGATGACCTTCGCGGAAACAAGAGAGACGAAGAGAAAGGAAGAACTGGCGAGGAACGGGATCCGTTGACTAACCTCCGGCCAACGAGAAGCCTTCGCGAACGTGTTTCTTTTCCTTTTCTTTTCCTCGCCAGCCGAGGATACACGCAACTTGTATATCGTTCACGTTTATTCGCGAGCGTGTCCCTTAGTTCCGGATGTTTCAGAAAGTTCAACGATTTGTAATCGACTTAATAGACAAATCGTGACGTCAAGTCCGACCGTCGGTTGCATAATGTTAGACACACGCGACACGCGTGTCGTTTTTGCATCAAACGCGAGTTTCGAAGATCGACTCGTTTCGAATGTAAAATTATTCTGGAGAATTTTGCCCGAATTTTTTTCGTTTGAATTTAATTAAACGGAAGATCGACGCGGGTCGTTGACCTGTGTCTTATCAGAAAACGGCGTTTGAAATGTTGGACGTTTCGTGTAATTTTTCTGGATCAAACATAACTTTCTTGGCGGATACGTCGTATTACGGGTATCGTTATCTTGCTGCAGTTAGCTTTTTTATCGCGGCGTAATTTGCAGGATATCTGGTCGGTGATTTCATCGTCCAAAAGTGACTCTGACTGTGTATTTCTTTCCGCGGGGCAGAAACAGACCGAGAACATTCGAAAGTGTCAATCTGGTTATTTAGCGTTGATTTTCTATCTGTTAACGATCGCGTTGCGATACCGAAACCGGTAAAGTAAACAAGTAAAGACGCAATTTTAAGGTGGAGAATTTTTTTTTTTTTTGTAGATAACAAGAAGACACGTCGAATGATTTACGCTTTTAAATATAGCTTTGCTTGTTGTCTGGTTTGCTGGGAGACAAACAATGTGCCTTCATCTCAGGTAGATGTTTACTTCGTTTTAAACCAGGAAATATGTTCTGTATCTTGCAAAAAAAAAAAAAAAAATGCTGAGTTTCTGTTAAAAAAAAAAGGAAAATTTGTAGTTTATTGATTAGATCTATAAATGCCTCTTCATCTGAGGTAGGGTTGCTGAATCAATCTCTGTTTACTTCATTTTATACCAGGAAGTATATTCTACATCTATTCTACAAATTGTTAAAATTTCAATAAAAAGAGGAAGCAAAATTTATAGTTCACTGTCTAAATATGTAAATGTCTCTCCATCTCATAAAACGATCTTATTAAACGTACAATCTATAAATAATTGAGTTTATGGAAATGACTTACTTCATCTCAAACCAGGAAACATATTCCGTATCTTGCAAAAAAAAAAAGATTGCCGAAGTTTCAGGTAGAAAGAAAGGAAAATTTATAGTTCATTGTTGAACTCCATTGAAGCAAAAAGTTCGAAACGTACAAAGGTATCGTGCATCGAATTTTATATTGTACCTACCTATCTAAATTTAATTAACGATTTCATCTCACGATAAACGACTTCCGCCCACTCGCAAGGATTACTTTTTTACAAAACGGTTGCGCAGAATATTTCGCTGCGAGAGAACAATATATCTTATCTCATTAGGAATATCGCAGATAAAGCATTAGGACGTTACTTTATCTGCGTCGCGCGTTACGTGGACGCCTTTACAGGTTAACTTTTCCAGGCTGTTCGACGAGTCTTGAACTTATTGTCATCATCGTTGCCTGCGACCTCCTTACAATACCTTATCAAACCAATTACACGTTTTTCACCTTCGAGAAGACGAGAACTTCTGCCAATTAACAGGTTTTGTTTTATGTAGCAGTAGCGTTACGGTGTGAAGTCCTGTATTTCCACAATTACTCCGATTCAAGGGTGTCCAAGACGAGTTTTTCTTTCGAACTTTCCACTCTCCTGCTTCTGTACTTTACTTTTTTCTATCTTTTTACAAAACCTACATGTTTGCATTTACTTTCGTTTCACAGAACGTTAACCCCTTAACATATGATTTCTTTTCTGACTACGCATACAAGCGTCAGCCATTTAATGTTTCAGTACTGCATCAGGTAACAGAAGCTAACCTCTTACAGATGAATTACATTTAGGAACCCTTAATCTTACAAGTTGAAACGAAAATTAGGACTACAATGAATTTTTCTTACTAATATAACTATTTTTCTCATATTTTCACCGGAATCTCCGCCACGAGTCTGACGCGTTGTCATACGTGCAGGGGTTAATACATTCAAATGAAATTCCAAGTAAACATTGGCAACTTTTCCTGAACATTTTCCATCGAGGATTGTGAATATTACGACGTTGCTTTTACGCGTGACATTTTTCTGCAAAAATGTAACTCTCTTCTTTTTCTCTATCTCGTCGAGACCGCGTCGTTTCTTCAGCTCTCCGGTGGTTTTACTCGTAACGGAAACAGCGGGTTCGTCTTGTAATAACAGTAACAATGCGCCAACCAACTTAAATTGCCCGATGCATCGATTTGCATATATTGATTCACCTTCGTCAGCGCTACTCTCCGTTCGAAATTTACATTGAATCACTCTTAAACCCATTCCCTTGATTTCACGTACGAGATACTTCGCCTGTACAATGTGTAACAGTACTTAGTTGGGTGCAACTCTGCGCCTCGAAGGTTTTACGGAAGTGCCATGAGAGATATAAAAGTTTCATATTCTTTAAACAATACGCGATACACGATATCTTTCCATAACATTCCGCGGCTTGGATTATTTTGTAACATTATCTGCAGTTATCAGTAGGAAACACATTTGTTCACGGCTAAATTATACGTACTCGCGTGTTTACCGATTTTCACTCGACGGAACGTAAGAGATAGTTCCATTAGTATAAAAATAGTAAAATTGCGGGTGAATTTTAACATGGGACATTACTCAACCGATAAAATTTTGCGCTTAACTAGAGAATCCGAAAATATTCACCACGTATTTTTTTTTAATTAATATTCGT
>NW_017100914.1:372721-382016 GCF_001263275.1 Habropoda laboriosa
GATAAATCATACTCCAAAATTGGGCGCTGGAAAAATGTCAATTGGAATAACTCGAGAACGAATTGACCTAGAGGAAAATATTAAATACGAATTTTGTCTGTTTTTTCACGAAGAATAATTTGACGCGAATGAAATTTAGACAAAATTATAGGTAGCGCTACTGTAGCACAAAATATCACATTTTTGTAAATATCGTCTATATGACGTAACATTTTTTTATGAAAATTCGTCGGTATAGAGTTAAAAATGTGTCTCAGAAATTCGTATTTTTCTCAATTTACTACAATGTGAGAAAAGGTTGATACTTGCTCAGCGCGTACGCGGAATTTCATTTGACTAATATAAATTTACTATTTTTTAGTTTATCACAATTCTAGAATTCAAAAAATTGCCCCTCTTCCCACATTTTAACACAGAGGAGAGGTCCTTCACGCTCCATGATTTCAAGCACGTCTCCAAAGACGTTCTTAAATCTGGTACCACTAGACGCTCTTATTTCATATTTCATTGATTCATCGCGAGCCCGTTGACAAAATTACGTTATGAAAATTAGATTTTAGGTCACGATTTCGAAACATCTCCAGCGAGAAATTTATGTCACAGCTACCAGATATCTAGCCGTACTTTATTGCTGCTTGCTCCTTCATTTCTTAACACATGTTTTCGTCCTCGAATGTCTATAAGATCGTTGCAAAATGTCTTTCGTATATATCAGCAAAGGAAAGAAAGAAAAAAGGACAAAAATATTGTAGAAATATCTCGTTTCGTCTGGGTGAGAAGCGTAGTACAGAAATAACATTCGGGACCAACGACTTCCAAACATCGTGCATACACGCTAAATAACCTTTTCGTCGCCATATACATTTATATTCGACATATTATTTCCTCGCCAAGAATAGATCAAATACAATCTTCCTTCTTCTCCTTTCAAAAATAGTTCGGTAATTAAATCGACGAGTTTCAAGTCGCCAAGTGTCTCACGGTGAAAGTTGATTAATGCTCGCTGCAAATAGCCGTTTTATCGATAACGACGTCGAAGAGAAAGCTCCCTTTTTACGGCGCTACCTGTAGAGGAGCGGTCGCCGAAGAAAACCATTATTAAATCCCGGGGCGAAAAGGGGGAGAGAGAAAATACCGGTTGGAAATGCTTTAATTGGGCAGAAGAACAATGGTGCAAAAGGCGTTTTCTGTGAACGCGGACGGGTCGAAATGAGTCATTGCTATATACAAGGTGAGACAATCGACACGATCAAATAAACGACTTTGCCAACTTCTCTCGATACTATAGAATGTAACTTTGTACGGAGAAACACCACGTCAAATAGGACACGTCATACATTTTTCAACTGCTATTCGTGCTTATAAACCCTGGTCTACTAACAGTCGTGATTCTTCTTTGAAAGTGGGTGATGCTATACTTGCTTAAATAACTCTCCCGCGGTTCACGTAGGAATAATAATCGTAACGGAGGGTATGCGCATAGAAAAACAGTTCGATTGAGTCATAAGACTTGGGTTAGATTTCACGACGTGCTTTTAAGTTTCGATTCGTAGAGAATTATGCGCCGTGTTTGAAAGTATTAGTTGGAGAAGCAAGTTCTTTCGGGTTTTTTGGTAGAGTAGAAATTTTGTTTTGAAAGAAGATATGAAAAGTTAATCGTTGAAATAATCGCCGTTGTTTTGTACGACTTTTCGCTAATTTTTTGGTAAGTTACAAATTTGGTGGGTTTGACGAAATGTACTTGTTTAGGCATTTTTCGAACTTTTTGAGAGTTTTGAGTTGTGAAAAGGCGATGATTCAAAGGTGACATGTTAGGGGTGTAATCTAGATGCTGTAAAAGTTCCCAATCCTGTGAGAAAATCACCTCTTTTTCAGCAGAATAAACTAGAGTTTGCGTTGTCCAGATAATGGCCTTTTTCTTTTGATGGCGTCATTCGAATTCGAGAGTTGCTGTTGATTGCTGTATTCATTGTTTCTTCTGGATTAAGGAATTCATAATACAGGATTCTCTTCGTGTCCCACCATATGTTATCTTTACTAACGCCTAGAAATAGAAACCCAGGAGAAAAAATCCTTACCGCGAATTTGGAGTTCAAGTCTGGTACTCTAGATCAGGGGTCGGCAAACTGCGGCCCGCCATCAGTTTTTTTATGGCCCGCGAGTTAAATGAAATATTATCCAAAAAGGAAGAATTCCATATTTCTCATTAATAAATGTGTATTACAAATAAAGGATTTGTCAAACAATTTTAATTTGTAGTTAACTACCTACATGCATACAAATAATCTCAATTTTCTCTCTTGGCCCACAAAGCCAAAAAATATTTAGTATCTGGCCCTCCAGAAAAAAAGTTTGCCGACTCCTGCTCTAGACTCAAGTGTGAGAAAATCCGTCCCGAAGACGGTGAAGCACCTTGAAGCCAGGCCCAGCGCGCTCGGTGGGGGTGACTCCGCCCCTTTGGGTCTTTCCCTGGGCCTATTCGCGTAGGGGTGGACAGGGATCGGCAGGGCGACGCGTACTCACTCTTCGCGAGACCCTCGAAGCACACTTTTTGCGAACGACGCTCAGATAACGTGGAGATAGGCTTTGAATAAAATATATTATTGTGTTAAACGTAGAAACGTTTAACTAATTTCACGACCACCCTACTCCGAGTCAGAGTACTTTCTGACACAAGTCCCTTCTAGCGGTTGTTGGTTTCGATGGAGAGTAGCAAAAATTGCTTAATGGAGGTATATGATTGGGTACTCCGAAAGCCCTTCTCAGGGCGGCAAAGCACTAAATGTCCCACCATGTGAGGTTAGGGATGGAAACCTGATTTATCAGGGCTAAGTGACCGAGGGAAAAAGAGATCGTTGGCGTACAACGCTTAGAAAACAAATAAGACACACGACACCAAAAATCTAAAAGGATATAAGCAAGAAACGAAGAGAAAGAGGAACAAAGCGGGGATAAGTGAAAACTCGAGCACCGCAAAAGTATGAGAAATAACGATGAAGGATGTCCCAGCATATGATAGTGGCTCTTGAGGGATTCCAGTGCAAACTGGCTAAATCTCGTGAAGACCAAGTCTGATTACAATCTCCTCGTGAACTTTGTGAAGCAAAACGAAGAGAGGAAAGAGTACCTGCTGGACGGGAACACGCAAACTGAAAGTCCTTGCAATTAAGCTGTGAGCCGAAAAAGAAAGCAAACTGTGAAATGAAAAAGAACGAAATTGAAAAATACGTAGACACGTCTCACCGTACGCAATCAACTGAAATTCGTCGAAAAGAACTTATTTCTACAGCTAATATACAATTAGTATTGTGAAAAATGTTTCGCCCCTTTCGTGAGCCTTTTTAAGAGGGCTTAAGACGATCGATAGGGCGAGAAACCTTGATGACGCACGGAGCTTTATCGATGCAGCCCCCTAACCATTGTTAACGGGGAAAATCCGAGAAATAACGCTCGTGGGCGGTTGAGAGAAATTTCAGGGAAGAAGAAGATTACGGTGACATTCGAGGAATATCCATGCGAGACGGTCGAGTGTGGAAGCGATAGAACTGCCGCGCGAGTGTTTAGTCTGGAGCGAGAGTTGCGTGAACCAAGAGTGGAGTGATAAAGATTGGGAGGAAGAGTGTTTGGGACGGAGTGCGTGAGATTATCGTGTGAACAAAGAATGAAAAAAGGCGTTCAAGGTTTCGGGTGGACGGAATTGAACGTGTTCTAAGAACGAGAGAGGAAAATAGTGACAGAGAGAGGAAAATAATAAAAAATAATAAAAATAGAGAGAGAATCTGGGGATTTTTGAAATCTTTCCAAACATTTTCCTGAACTCGCTCAATTCGGTGAAACAGCAAGAATATCTGACGTGTAAACAAGAGACAAGCAATTCTGTCCAAGTTTAATATACAGCGGGTGATCAAATGATTAGAGTCACTTGCAACAAATTAACGATTTTACATTGTAACGATTAATTCTCAGGTGGAAACCTGGTTATAGTGTGTAAGAGTAAGGAATTACAGGGCTTAAAATAACGTCGGTTCGTTCGTCGATGACTATGTGCGATATTTGTGCGATTTTTCCCGTTTTTGCATCTGTTGAAGCAAAATGGTTTATGAGTACTGCATGAAAAATCGACATCCTAGAATATTGGTAGGTTTATGACACGTCCGATAAATATGGTTTGGGGATGCCTGCGAACACCCCAGGTATAAAAGTGCACACTGTCACCACGCTCTGTAAGCAGTTCTAATTGTGGGCCCGTCTTGTCTGAACATCTTCTAAATATAATTATTTACCTTACTCCACACGAGTTATTTATTTAATATAACCCCTCAACAGTATCGTCCTTCGGCCGTTAGGACCGTGCAAGCCTTGGGGTGGAGGTGCAGCCTGCGCTCATCCTTGTCTAGGGCCCCCTCGGCTCGGGTCCCGCGGTCGTTGTCTAGGCGCGTCGCACAATGCCTTACAAGTGAATTCTAATTATTTTTTTTAGGAAGCTTTGATATTTAGAAATTGCAAATATACACTTGGTGACACTTTAGGCAATATTATCTGTCGTATGGACGTTATTTTGTATCGGTACTGCGAATCGTTACTTGTGAACCACGTGTTACAGTTTTGTTGGTTTGTAGATATTGAGCATTTGAATTTTTATCGCAGTGTTTTTACTACTTACAGCGCATAGTGAATTGCTTCAAATGTATCGGGAAAGGAATCAAGGCTGTAATTGCAGCAAAAGGTAGCGCTACCAAATACTGACTTTATTGTAACTTCTGAACTAACAAGGGAACTTCGGTAACCCGAAATGTCCGATTTTTTTGAAACTTTGTGGGTTTCTAGGGGACCTCGAGAGAAGTATCGGGCAATTTTTTTTGGCCCAATTTCAGTTCTTCGGGGTGAAAACAGCCCTTGAATGAAGATGAGTGTTACCATAGTTCCCTGTATATCTTTAAAACTATAGTAGATATAAAAAAGTGTTTATAATAAAAATTTAGTGGCTTTTTATGCCTTATAAGGCTGTGCTATTAAATTCATAAAAATTCTTTTTTTAAATAAAAAATCTTCTACTACCGTTGTGAAAAATATTTAATTTTCTGTCATATCGCAAAATATGTCAAATAAATGCAGATAAATAGCAAAATACCAAAAAAAAGTTAAAAAAAGAAAATACCAAAGATTCGCACACATACTTGTTACCTGTTAACGCATCGTTCCAAGTGCGACGATGACAGCATACAAAGCACGTATCAATTAAAATTATTTAAATATCACATTATTCGATATGATAGAAAATTAAAAATTTTTCAGAACAACGGTAGTGGAAGGTGCGTGCGTGGGGCAGAATTGTCAGTGTCTGAAATCTTGGAGCGCGGTTGAAGGATTAAATGCACGCGACCTGGTCCGTCCATAGGGGAAGGAAATGTTTCAGTTGCGAAGTGTACGTGTTATTAAACTCGAACTTGCGTTTATCAAGGGCTGCCCCTTTCGGTTAATTTTGTAATAGTTAAGCTGCCATACTTACCTAACGGAGAAAACGTAATATAGACTTTGTATAGTAACAGACTCCCTTGAATAAGTGAAAAGAAAAATAAATTGTGCACGATAATTAGATGAACAGTATAAAACTTGGTAAAAAATTCCCAATATTTTAATATTATGCAAGAATACTTATCTTTCATACTGGAATTCGAGGCAGCAATAGAATAGGCAAGCAAATTTAACAAATAAAATGTCCTTTTGGTTAAAGATACACGGTTTATTTTGGTTATAAAGTTATAATGATATCGCGTTCTCCACGAGTATTAGTGGTCAATGTTAGTAGAGTTCTCCAAGAGTTTTTAATTTTCCTGCAAACTTTTCTTAGAACCACCTACCTTCGTAAAATTGTCAAAAAAATTAATTCAGAAGGACTCGATCCTTCCGTTGCCTAATTTAAAATTACAGTAGGACCTCCAATAACGCGGGAAATACAATACAAATTAAGTTCCACCGAGTCGCTTTTTGGGTCAAATTTAATTAACCCAAAATTCCAAATTCAGAATTTCTACGTTCTTTCCTGTTTTTTTAAATTGAAATTACAGTAGGACCTCCTATAACGCGGGAAATACAATACAAATTAAGTTCCATCGAGTCGCTTTTTAGGTCAAATTCAATTAACCCAAAATTCCAAAATTCCAAATTCAGAATTTCTACGTTCTTTCCTGTTTTTTAAATTGAAATTACAGTAGGACCTCCAATAACGCGGGAAATACAATACAAATTAAGTTCCACCGAATCGCTTTTTGGGTCAAATTCAATTAACCCAAAATTCCAAAATTCCAATTTCAGAATTTCTACGTTCTTTTCTATTTTTCAATCGCGTTATACGGAGGCAGTAGCAATTTTTTGATCGCATTACACGGTATCCTACCGCGCTAATTTCCCATCGTTTAAACGATGCATTTTCCCGCGGGAAAACTCGACTTTCACCAAGTACCTGTCGCACAATTTATCACCCGCCTATTCGCTATTGATTCGCACGGTTAGAACCTTCGAGTATTGCGACTCTCTGTTCCCAACGTACCAGCAAGGCTTTGCAATCTTCCTGCCGGGTATCAGTCAAAAACAGCGTGATTCATCGTGACGGAGTCGTAAATCCGAGGCTCCACTTGATGCTCCCCAACAGAGTCAAAGAGGAAACATCGTAGACTTACTTAGTGTACTTGGAACAATATTAGAATTAGCGACGGCAGCTTTGTACGTAACTGTGTAATTTGATTTCCAATGAAATACACTCTAATTTGAAATCACACCTGGCCAGTTCTTGTCCAAGAAAGCCCATTTTAATCCTGCAATACAGGAAACGATATTTCCACAGGTAACACGCCGATGCATATCGTTCCCGGTACACCTGCGCACGAAGCTCGTTTAAATTATAATTTTCCAAGATCCAGACGTTAAAAACGCTATTTAGAGCGTTGAACCTTCTCAACTTCTTCTACGAATTTCAATTCCACTGTCGTTAAGTAACAACATAATGGCCCTCTACTTCTTCCTTGCTTGCCGAAAAAGTAATAAAAAGACACGTGACTTAACCCGTTAACGCTCATGCCAGAAAAGAGTGCAATTTTGTTTAATTGTCTTCTTTCTGAATTAGTTTCCGTTCTATTGCAAAAATTGAAGTCAGAGCGTTGTGAATAAACGGGAAACTTATCTCTGTACGTCTAGGAAATAATTAGAGAAACATAAAAATTAACCCTTTAACGTTCATGCCAGTCTCACACGTGTACAATTGCTCCTCGAAAAAGTGCAATTTTCTTTCACCCTTCGTATCGCGCTACCCTTTCTGTTCCATTGCAAAAGTTGCATTCACAGCACTGTAAATAAACAGGAAACTTATCTCTATACGTTTAGAAAATAATGAAAAAAGAAAAGAAAATCAACCCCTTAACGTTCATGCCAATATCTCGCACGTGCACAATTAATCCTCGAAAAAGTGTAATTTTGTTTAATTATTTTCGTTCACTCTTCGTATCGCGCTACACTCTCTGTTCCATTGCAAAAATGCAGCCACAGCATTGCAAATAAATATGAAACTTATCTCTATACACCTAAAAAATAATTTAAGAAAAACATAAAATTGATCATTTTCGGCATATCAAAAATTAAACGACACACGTGGAACAAGTATTACGCGTATCACGTAATTTTCTTTAACATTAATGACACAGAAGATTGCGTGATATCGCGGTGTTGGCTGATTCATCGCGTTATACCTGAGAATCGTTGTACGACGCAGCTTTACACACCGGCGAGATTTCACAAATAGATCGAGACACGAAACAGTCGTCTCATCTCGGGAACGTTAATTGTACCGTTGCTCGAAGCGAGGCTGCGAGACGTGCACACGACGCGAACAGAAAGGAGCAAGAAAGAGAGGCTCGAAACGAGCAAAGCCGGCCGTTTCCAACCGTTTCCTGAGCTCTCAGACATGTCCGAGTTTCTTTCTCTCTCTCTCTCTCTTTCCTTCTTACGTTCGATTCCCTCGATCGACGTTGTCGCGCGTGTGAAACGCCCGGCGTCTTTCGTTTCAATTAAAAGGCACAGGTCAAGTGAGAATCGGTAATAGACGATAAATTGAAATTAATGCCTGTGCCTTGGTGCGTGGTAGGAGGCAGACGTATCCGGATTCCGCCGCACACGAGCTACAGGAAACGCGAACGGATTAACGCCGAGTCGTTTCGTTCCTTTATCTTACCGGCTGGTGTGTTTGCAGTTCTAGATAATATTCTCGAACGTTAGTACCATTCGCGAGATAGTAGCCGGGACTGGAAACGTTCGTTGCTAATAAAAAAGAAGGAAGCTAGGTGAATCACGCGCCTGGAAATGTATTAGAACGGTGCACGAGATGTCGAAGAAGAAAAAAATGTGACGCGAAAAAATGCTGATTGTCGATGGAAATGATCGAATTGCGATTATCATATCCAGTTTGTTGACTCGTAGATTTTTTAATACATTCTAAGAGATTCTACTATTTTTTCTTCCTTTTTTCTCACCTTTGTACGCGGTAACGCGAATTTCTCGAGCTCCGTGGAATATTCCGCTTGATACGAACACTTAGAATTGGTCGAATGCGACTACGTAGCTGTGGAAAGTGTGTAAGAAAAGTTTTCTTCTGTCAAGCCGCTTTCGATACTTTCGATTATTTAAATGGCGGAGATACTGTGCTTAGCGATTGACCTGATTTTTATTATTTGTAAGTTTTCGATATTGTAGGAACCGACGACGGAAAAATATTGAGGGACCGAAACGTGTCAGAAAGTTACTCCGACTCCGCGTGGGGTGGACGTAAAAAATTCACTAAAAGTATCTACGCTTTCCGCAACAATATATTCCACTCAGAATCTGTGTCTACACGTTAATCGAACGTCGCTTGCAAAGGTGTACGTTGAAGGTCTCGGTAAGAGTAAGGACGCGTCGTCCTGCCGATCTCTGTCCACCCCTACGCGAACAGGCCCAGAGAAAAACCCAAAGGGGCGAGTCGTCCCTACCGGGCACCCTTCAAGGTGCAATATAATTGCTTTTATTTATGCAAAAGTTGTACATTGATATATAAGAAACTATATTACGTAGTGTATAATAATATGATGCATAATACAGAATAATAATAATAATGTTATGAATTTCATTTTATACGAAATGAAAACCGCACGAAATTATGGACCAAAATAATACAGGGTGTCCCGTAACTCCTCGAACACCCGGGAATGGGGGGTTGCTGGGGTGACCCTGAACAACTTTTTCCTTATCCAAAATGTAGTTTGAAGCT
>NW_017100915.1:0-217 GCF_001263275.1 Habropoda laboriosa
TGACCAACGAAATCTTACCATTTTTTGATGCCGAATACAAATGTGTGCTTTGTTATTCAAAACATAAACGGTTCTGGTCTTACTGTTAAAAGAAGCGAATATACACATATACCGTTGCTCATGGTTATAGTATTTCTTCACGACCTTCGCAAACCATACTGGGACGATTCGCGTCCTCTAAATGGCGTACGGTTCTGCATTGCATTCTGGACACCGG
>NW_017100916.1:0-6831 GCF_001263275.1 Habropoda laboriosa
ACAGATAATTAAATATTTCGATGTTAATTATAATTCCTAAAACTTAATGTGACCAACGAAATAATACCATTTTATGATACGGAATACAAAGGTGAGCTCTGTTATTTAAAGCTCAAACGGTCCCGGCGTTACTGTTAAACATTGCGAATATACACATATAACGTCGCACATGGTTAAAGTAGTTCTCCGCGACCTTCGCATATAACGTACCGGTACGGTACTCGTACTCTAAATGATGTATGATGCTGCAATGCATTCTGAACGCCGGCGTCGAATTTTCGAACAAGAATGTGGCGAAAATACAAATAATTAAATGTTTCGTCGTTAGAAATAATTCCAACAAATAAATGTTCCCAACGAAATCTTACCTGTTTTTGGTACCGAATACAAAGTTGGTTTGCTTTTTCAATAGTTCAAGCGTTTCCGTTGATACTCGTAAACGAAGCAAATATACACATATATAGTCGCACATGGTTATAGTAGTTCTGCGCGAACTTCGCAAATCATACTGGCACGATTTTCTTCCTCTAAATGGCCAACGGATCTGCTATGCATATTGGACGCCGGCGTCGAATTTTCGAACTACGATGAGGGGGAAGTTACAAATAATTAAATACTGCGTCTTTAGAAATGATACCAATAAATGAAAGTTCCCTACGAAACCTTACCTTTTTTTGGTACCGAATATAATGGTGTGCTTTGTTATTTCAATAGCTCAAACGGTTCACGTGTTACTGTTAAACGAAGCGAATATACAAATATAACGTCGGCTAGGTGATAGTAGTTCTTCGCGATTTTCACGTAAGGTAACGGTACGATGCTCATACTCTAAATGAAGTATGATTTTGCTATGCATTCTGGTCGCCGGCGATTGAATTTTCCAACTACGATGGTGGGGGAAAGCACAGATAATTAAATATTTCGACGTTAATAATAATTCCTCAAACTAAATGTGACCAACGAAACCTTACCTTTTTTTGGTACTCAATACAAAGATGTGTTCTGTTTTTTCAATAGCTCAAACGTTACCGGTGTTACTGTAAAACGAAGCGAATATAGACCTATAAAGTCGCGCTTGGAGATTGTATTCCTTCGCGAATATCACGAAACGTACCGGTACGATGCTCGTACTCTAAATGGAGTACGATTCTGCTATGCATTCTACACATCGGCGTCGAATTTTCGAACTACCAGGTGGGGTAAAATACAAATAATTAAATATTTCGCCGTTAGAAATAATTCCAACAAATAAATGTTCACAACGAAATCTTATCTTTTTTTGGTAACGAATACAATGGTGTGCTTGGTTCCTCAATATCTCACTCGGTTGCCGTGTTACTGTTAAACGAAGGAAATATACTCCTATAACGTCGGCAAGGCGATAGTAGTTCTTCGTGACATTCACTTAACATACTGTGGCGATATTCGTACTCTATTGGTGTTTGATTCCGCTATGCATTCTGGACGTGGCGTGGAATTTTCGAACTCCGATTGTGGGGGAAAATACAGATAATTAAATATTTCGAAGTTAATAATAATTCCCAAAACTAAATGTGACCAACTAATTCTTACCATTTTTTGATACCGAAAACAGCGGTGTGCTTTGTTATTCAAAACACGAACGGTACCGGTCTTACTGTTAAACTAAGCGAATATACACATATAACGTCGCACATGGTTATAGTAGTTCTCCGTGACCTTCCCATATCATACTGTGACGATTCTCGTCCTCTACATGGCGTACGTTTCTATTTTGCATTCTGGGCATCGGCGTCGAATTTCCGAACTACGATGGTGGTGGAAAATACAGATAATTAAATATTTCGACATTAATTCCTAAATGTTAATGTGGCCAACGAAATCTTACCATTATTTGTTACCGAATAGAATGGTGTGCTTTGTTATTCAAAGCTCAAACGGTTCTGGTCTTACTGTTAAACGAAGCGAATATACATATATAACGTCGGCTAGGCGATAGTAGTTCTTCGCGACATTTACATAACACACTGCGGCGATACTCGTACTCTAAATGGCGTACGATTCTGCTAAGCATTCTGGACATCAGCGTCGAATTTTCGAATTACGATGTCGTGGAAAATACAAATAATTAAATATTTCGTCGTTACAAATAATTCCAACAAATAAATGTTCCGAACGATACCTTACCGTCTTTGGAACCGAATACAAAGGTGTGGTTTGTTTTTTCAATAGCTCAAACGGTTACCGTGTTACTGTTAAACAAAGCGAATATACACATATAACGTCTAGCTTGGAGATAGTATTTTTTCGCGATTTTCACGTAACTTAGCGGTACGATACTCGTACTCTAAATGGAGTACGATTCTGCTAATCATTCTGGACGACGGCGTCGAATTTTAAATCTACGATGGTGGGGGCAAACACAGATAATTAATTATTTCGACGTTAATAATAATTCCTAAAACTAAATGTGACCAACGAAATCTTACCGTTTTTTGGTACCGAATACAAATTTGTGGTTTGTTTTTTCAATAGATCAAACAGTTCCCCCCGTGTACCAGTTAAACGATGCGAATATACACATATAACGTCGCGCTTGGAGATTGTATTTCTTCGCGATTTTCGCGTAACGTACCGGTACGATACGCGTACTCCAAATAGAGAATGATTCTGCTATGCATTCTGGACATCGGCATCGAATTCGCTCTCTACGATGGTGGGGGCAAATACAGATAATTAATTATTTCGACGTTAATAATAATTCCTAAAACTAAATGTGACCATCGAAATCTTACCTTTTTTTGGTACCGAATACAAATTTGTGGTTTGTTTTTTCAATAGTTCAAATAGTTCCCGTGTTACTGTTAAACGAAGCGAATTTACACATATAACGTCGCTCTTGGAGATTGTATTCCTTCGCGATTTTCACGTAACGTACTGGTACGATACTCGTCTTCGAAATGTAGTACGATTCTGCTATGCATTCTGGGCACCGGCGTCGAATTTTCGAACCACGATAGAGGGGAATATACAGATAATTAAATATTTCGACGCAAAAATAATTCTTAAACTAAATGTGACCAACGAAACCTTACCTTTTTTTTTTGGTACCGAATACAAAAGTTTGGGTTTGTTATTTCAATAGCTCACACGGTTGCCGTGATGCTGTTAAACGAACCGAATATTCACCTATACTGCCGGCTAGCCGATAGTAGATCTTCGCGACTTTCACATCACATACTGCGGCGATATTCGTACTCCAAATGGTGTTTGATCCCGCTATGAATTCTGGATTTCTGCGCCGAATTTTCGAACTTGGATTGTGGGGGAAAATACAGATAATTAATTATTTCGATGTTCCTAATAATTCCTAAAACTAAATGTGACCAACGAAATCTTACCATTTTTTGATACCGAATACAACGGTGTGCTTTGTTATTCAAAACTCAAACGGTACCGGTCTTACTGTTATACGAAGCGAATATACACCTGTAACGCCGCACATGGTTATAGTAGTTCTTCGCGACCTTGGCATATCATACTGGGACGATTCACCTTCTCTAAATCGCGTACGGTTCTGTCATGCATTCTGGACGCCGGCGGCGAATTTTCGAACTACGATGTGGGGGAAAATACACATAATTAAATATTTCGAAGTAAAAATAATTGCTAAAACTATATGTGACCAAAGAAATCTTACCTTTTTTTGGTACCGAATATAAAGTTCGGGTTTGTTATTTCAATAGCTCACACGTTAGCCGTGTTACTGTTAAAGGAAGCGAATATACACCAATAACGTCGCGCTTGGTGTCACCATTTCTTCGCGATTTTCACTTAACGTACAGGTACGATACTCGAACTCTAATTGGAGTCCACTTCTGCTATTCATTCTGGACACCGGTGTCGAATTTTTGAACTACGGAGGTGGGGGAAAATACAAATAATTTAATATTTCGTTGTTAGAAATAAATCCAACAAATAAATGTTCGCAACGAAATCTTACCTGTTTTTGGTACGGAATACAAAGGTATGCTTTGTTATTCATAGTTCAAAGGTTTCCGTTGTTACTGTTAAACGAAGTGAATATACACCTATATCGTCGGATAGGCGATAGTAGTTCTTCGCGACTTTAACATAAACTACTGCGGCGAGATTCGTACTCTAAATGGGCTTTGATTCTGCTATGCATTCTGGACACCGGGGTCGAATTTTCGAACTACGATGTGGGAGAAAATACAGCTAATTAAATATTTCGACTTTAAATATATTTCCTTCACCTAAATGTATCCAACGAAATCTTACAATTTCTTGATCCAGAATATAAAGGTGTGCTTAGTTCTTCAATATCTCACGGTTGCCGTCTTACTGTTAAACGAAGCGAATATACACCTATAACGTCGGCAAGGCGATAGAAGTTTCTTCGCGACTTACACGTAACGTACCGGTACGATACTCCTACTCTAAATGGAGTACATTTCAGCTACGCAATCTGGACATCGGCGTCGAATATGCGAACTACGATGGGGGGTCAAATACAGATAATTAGTTACATCGACTTTCATAATAATACCCACAACTGAATGTTCCCAACGAAACCTTACCTTTTTTTGGTACCGAATACAAAGGTGTGGTTCGTTTATTCAATACCTCAAACGGTTCCCTTGTTACTGTCAAACGAAGCGAATATACACATATAACGTCGCTCTTGGAAATAGTATTTCTTCGTGATTTTCACGTAACGTTCCGGTACGATACTCGTACTCTAAATGGAGTACATTTCTGCTATACATTCTTGACATCGGCGTCGAATTTACGAACTATGATGGTGGGTCAAATACAGATAATTAAATATTTCGATATTAAATATAGTTTCTAAAGCTAAAGGTGACCAATGAATTCTTACCATTTTTTGGTTCCGAATACAAAGGTGTGGTTTGTTTTTTCAATATCACAGACGGCTCCCGTGTTACTGTTAAACGAAGGTAATATACACATATAACGTCGCTCATGGAGATATTATTTCTTCGCGACCTTCGCAAATTATTCTGGGACGATCATGGTCCTCTAAATGGCGTACGGTTCTGCTATGCATTCAGGACATCGGCGTCGCATTCTCGAACTACGCTGTGGGGGAAAACACAAATAATTAATTATTTCGACGTTAATAATAATTCCTAAAACTATGTGTGACCAACTAAATCTTACCATTTTTTGATACCGAATACAAAGGTGTGCTTTGTTATTCAAAGCTGAAACGGTTCCCGTGTTACCGTTAAACGAAGCGAATATACACATATTACGTCGCACTTGGTTATAGTATTTCTGCGCGACCTTCGATTATCATACTGGGACGATTCATGTCCTCTAAATGGCGTACAGATCTGCTATGCATATTGGACGCCGTCATCGAATTTTCGATCTACGTTGTGGGGGAAAATAAAAATAATTAAATATTTCGTCGTTAGAAATGATTCCAATAAATAAAAGTTTCCAACGAAACCTTAAATTAAATATTTCGTGGTTAGAAATGATTCCAATAAATAAAAGTTTCCAACGAAACCTTACCTTTTTTTGGTACCGAATACAAGGTTGTGGTTTATTATTTCAATAGCTCAAACGTTTCCCGTGTTACTGTTAAACGAGGCGAATTTGCACATATAACGTCGCGTTTGGAGATAGTATTCATTCGCGGTTTTCAGGCAACGGTCCGGTACGATACGCGTACTCTGAATGGAGTTCATTTCTGCTGTGCATTCTGGACATCTGCGTCGAATTTTCTCTCGACGATGGTCGGGGCAAATACAGATGATTAAATATTGCGACTTTAAATATAATTCCTTCAGCTAAATGTATCCAACGATATCTTACAATTTTTTGATTCCGAATATAAAGGTGTGATTGGTTCTTCAATATCTCACACGGTTCCCTTGTTACTGTTAAACGAAGCGTCTATACACACATAACGTTGCACGTAGTTATAGTATTTCCTCGCGAACTTCGCATATCATACTGGGACGATTCATGTCCTCTAAATGACGTACGGTTCTGCTATGCAATTTGTGGTTTGTTTTTTCAATAGCCCAAACAGTTCCCGTGTTACTGTTAAACGAAGCGAATATACAAATATGTGCATTCTGGACTCCGGCGTCGAGTTTTCGAACTACGATGGTGTGGGGAAATACAGATAATTAAATATTTCGACGTTAATAATAATACCTAAAACTAAAAGTGACCATCGAAAAAAAAAACGATGCTCGTACTCGAAATGGGGTACGATTCTGCTATGCATTCTGGACGCCGGCGTCGAATTTTCTCACTACGATGGTGGGGCAAATACAGATAAGTAAATATTTCGACATTAAAAATAATTCCTCAAACAAAATGTGACCAACGAAATCTCACCATTTCTTGATACCGAATACGATATTCATATTCTAAATGGCGCACGGTTCTGCTATGCATTCTGGACACCGGCGTCGGATTTTCTATCTACGATGGTGGGGGCAAATACAGTTAACTAAATATTGCGACGATAAAAGTAATTGACTGTTAAACGAAGCGAATATACAAATATAACTTCGGCTAGGTGATAGTAGTTCTTAGCGACTATCACGTAACGCAACGGTACGATACTCGTACTCTAAATGGAGTACGATTCTGCTATGAATTCTGGACATCGGCGCCGAATTTTCGACCTACGATATTGGGGGCATATACAGATAACTAAATATATCGTCTTTAAATATAATTCCTTCAGCTAAATGTATCCAACGAGATCTTTACATTATTTGATGCCGCAATAAAGGTGTTCTTGGTTCTTCAATATCTCACTCGGTTGCCGTGTTAGTGTTA
>NW_017100916.1:7511-13187 GCF_001263275.1 Habropoda laboriosa
CGGTACGATACTCGTACTCTAAATGGAGTACATATCTGCTATGCATTCTGGACATCGGCGACGAATTCTCCCTCTACGATGGTGGAGGCAAATACAGATATCTAAATATTTCGTCTTTAATAATAATTCCTAAAACTAAATGTGACCAACGAAATGTTACCATTTTATAATACCGAGTACAAATGTGTGCCAGTTTCTTCAATATCTCACACGGTTCTCGTGTTACTGTTAAACGAAGTGAATATACACCTATACCGTCGTGCTTGGAGATGGTATTTCTTCGCGATTTTCACGTAACGTAACTCGTACTCGAAATGGAGTACGATTCTGCTATGCATTCTAGACATCGGCGCAGTATTTTCGAACTACGATGTGGGGGAAAATACAGATAATTAAATATTTCGACGTTACTAATAATTCCTAATGCTAAATGTGACCAAAGAAATCTTACTTTTTGTGATACAGAATACAAATGAGTGGTTTGTTTTTTCAATAGCTCAAACTGTTCCTGTGTAACTGCTAAACGAAGCGAATACACACATATATCGTCGCGCTTGGAGGTAGTATTTCTTCGAGATTTTCACGCCACGTACCGGTACGATACTCGTACTCTAAAAGGAGTACGATTCTGCTATGCATTCTAGACATCGGCGCAGTATTTTCGAACTACGATGTGGGGGAAAATACAGATAATTAAATATTTCGACGTTAAAAGAAGTTCCAAAAATAAATGGGACCAACGAAACCCTACCTTTTTTTGGTACCGAATACAAAAGTGTGGTTCGTTTTTTGAAAAGCTCAAACGTTTCCTGTGTTACTGTTAAACGAAGCGAATACACACCTACAACGTCGGCTAGGCGGTAGTAGCTCTTCTCGACCTTCACATAACTTACTGCGGCGATATTCGTCCTCTAATGGAGATTGATTCTGCTATGTATTCAGGACGTGGCGTCGAATTTTCGAACAACGATGGTGAGGGCAAATACAGATAAGTAAATATTTCGACTTTAAAAATAATTCCTAAAACTAATTGTGTCCAACGAAATATTACCTTTTCTTGATTCCGAATACAAAGCTGTGCTTTGTTTTTTCAATAGCACAAACTTTGCCCTGTTACTGTTATACGAAGCGAATATACACACATAACGTCGCGCTTGGAGATTGCATTTCTTCGCGATTTTCGCGTAACGTACGATACGACACTCGTACTCAAAATGGAGTACGATTCTGCTATGCATTCTAGACATCGGCGCAGTATTTTCGAACTACGATGTGGGGATTCCTAAAACTAAATGTACCCTACGAAATCTTACCTTTTTTTGGTTCCGAATACGAAGGTGTGGTTTGTTTTTTCAATAGAACAATCGGTTCCCGTGTTGCTGTTAAACGTAGCGAATATACAAATATAACGCGTCTCGGTAATAGTAGTACTTCGCGACATTCACATAACATACTGCGGCATCACTGGTACTCTAAATGGCGTACGATTCTGCTATTTTGACTGGACGTCGGCGTCGAATTTTCGAACTACGATGTTGGGGGAAAATACAGATAATTACATATTTCGACGTTAAAAGTAATTCCTAAAACCTAATGTGACCAACGAAACCTTACCTTTTTTTGTTTCCGAATACAAAATTGTGGTTTGTTTTTTCAATAGAACAATCGGTTCCCGTGTTGCTGTTAAACGAAGCGAATATACAAATATAACGTCGGCTAGACGGCTCCCTTGTTACTGTTAAACGAAGCGAATATATTCCTATAACGTCGGCTAGACGGCTCCCTTGTTACTGTTAAACGAAGCGAATATATTCCTATAACGTCGGCTAGACGGCTCCCTTGTTACTGTTAAACGAAGCGAATATATTCCTATAACGTCGGCTAGACGGCTCCCTTGTTACTGTTAAACGAAGCGAATATATTCCTATAACGTCGGCTAGACGGCTCCCTTGTTACTGTTAAACGAAGCGAATATATTCCTATAACGTCGGCTAGACGGCTCCCTTGTTACTGTTAAACGAAGCGAATATATTCCTATAACGTCGGCTAGACGGCTCCCTTGTTACTGTTAAACGAAGCGAATATATTCCTATAACGTCGGCTAGACGGCTCCCTTGTTACTGTTAAACGAAGCGAATATATTCCTATAACGTCGGCTAGACGGCTCCCTTGTTACTGTTAAACGAAGCGAATATATTCCTATAACGTCGGCTAGACGGCTCCCTTGTTACTGTTAAACGAAGCGAATATATTCCTATAACGTCGGCTAGACGGCTCCCTTGTTACTGTTAAACGAAGCGAATATATTCCTATAACGTCGGCTAGACGGCTCCCTTGTTACTGTTAAACGAAGCGAATATATTCCTATAACGTCGGCTAGACGGCTCCCTTGTTACTGTTAAACGAAGCGAATATATTCCTATAACGTCGGCTAGACGGCTCCCTTGTTACTGTTAAACGAAGCGAATATATTCCTATAACGTCGGCTAGACGGCTCCCTTGTTACTGTTAAACGAAGCGAATATATTCCTATAACGTCGGCTAGACGGCTCCCTTGTTACTGTTAAACGAAGCGAATATATTCCTATAACGTCGGCTAGACGGCTCCCTTGTTACTGTTAAACGAAGCGAATATATTCCTATAACGTCGGCTAGACGGCTCCCTTGTTACTGTTAAACGAAGCGAATATATTCCTATAACGTCGGCTAGACGGCTCCCTTGTTACTGTTAAACGAAGCGAATATATTCCTATAACGTCGGCTAGACGGCTCCCTTGTTACTGTTAAACGAAGCGAATATATTCCTATAACGTCGGCTAGACGGCTCCCTTGTTACTGTTAAACGAAGCGAATATATTCCTATAACGTCGGCTAGACGGCTCCCTTGTTACTGTTAAACGAAGCGAATATATTCCTATAACGTCGGCTAGACGGCTCCCTTGTTACTGTTAAACGAAGCGAATATATTCCTATAACGTCGGCTAGACGGCTCCCTTGTTACTGTTAAACGAAGCGAATATATTCCTATAACGTCGGCTAGACGGCTCCCTTGTTACTGTTAAACGAAGCGAATATATTCCTATAACGTCGGCTAGACGGCTCCCTTGTTACTGTTAAACGAAGCGAATATATTCCTATAACGTCGGCTAGACGGCTCCCTTGTTACTGTTAAACGAAGCGAATATATTCCTATAACGTCGGCTAGACGGCTCCCTTGTTACTGTTAAACGAAGCGAATATATTCCTATAACGTCGGCTAGACGGCTCCCTTGTTACTGTTAAACGAAGCGAATATATTCCTATAACGTCGGCTAGACGGCTCCCTTGTTACTGTTAAACGAAGCGAATATATTCCTATAACGTCGGCTAGACGGCTCCCTTGTTACTGTTAAACGAAGCGAATATATTCCTATAACGTCGGCTAGACGGCTCCCTTGTTACTGTTAAACGAAGCGAATATATTCCTATAACGTCGGCTAGACGGCTCCCTTGTTACTGTTAAACGAAGCGAATATATTCCTATAACGTCGGCTAGACGGCTCCCTTGTTACTGTTAAACGAAGCGAATATATTCCTATAACGTCGGCTAGACGGCTCCCTTGTTACTGTTAAACGAAGCGAATATATTCCTATAACGTCGGCTAGACGGCTCCCTTGTTACTGTTAAACGAAGCGAATATACAAATATAACGTCGGCCAGGTGATAGTAGTTTTTCGCGATTTTCACGTAAGGTACCGGTACGATGCTCGTTCCCTAAATGTAGTATGATTCAGCTATGCATTCTGGACGAGGCGTCGAATTTTCTCTCAACGATGGTAGGGGCAAATACAGATAACTAAATATTTCGACTTTAAAAATATTCCCTACAAATAATTGTTCCCAAAGATATCTTGCCTTTTTTCGGTACCGAATACGAAGCTGTGGATTGTTTTTTCAGCAGCTCAAACGGTTTCCGTATTACTGTTAAACGAAGCGAATATACACATACAACGTCACGCATAGAGATAGTATTTGTTCGCTATTTTCACATTACGTACCGGTTCGGTACTCGTACTCTAAATGGAGTACCTTTCTGCTGTACATTCTGGACATCGGCGCCGTATTTTCAAAACTACGATGTGAGGGAACATACAGATAATTAAATATTTCAACTTTAAGTTGAATTCCTTCAGCTAATTGTATACAACGAAATCTTACAATTTTCTGATCCGGAATGTAAAGTTGTGCTTGGTTCTTCTATATCTCACACGGTTGCCGTGTTACTGTTAAACGAAAAGATTAAAGTCCTATAACGTCGGCAAGGCGATAGTAGATCTTCGCGACATTAACATAACGTACAGTGGCGATATTCGTACTCTAATGGTATTTGATTCTGCTATGCATTCTGGACATCGGCATCTAATTTTCGAACTACGATGTGGGGGAAATTACAGATAATTAAATATTTCGACGTTGAAAATAATTCCTTAAACTAAATGTGACCAACGAAATCTTACCTTTTTTTGGTACTTAATACAAAGTTTGGGTTTGTTTTTTCAACAGCTCACACGGTTGCCGTGTTACTGTTAAACGAAGGGAATATACTCCTATTACGGCGGCAAGGCGATAGTAGTTCTTCGCGACTTTCACATAGCATACTGCGGCTAATGCCGTACTCTAAATGGCGTACGAATCTGCTATGCATTCTGGACGTCGGCGCCGAGTTTTCGAACTACGATGGTGGTGGAAAATGCCGATAATTACTTATTTCGACGTTAATAGTAATTCCTAAAACTAAATGAGACCATCGAAATCTTACCATTTTTTGGTACCGAATATAAAGGTGTGCTTTGTTAAACAAAGCTCATACGGTGCCGATGTTACTGTTAAACGATGCGAATATACACATATAACGTCTCGCTTGGATATAGTACTTCTTCGTGATTTTCACGTAACGTAACGGTACGATAGTCGTACCCCAAATGGAGTGCAATGCTGCTATGCATTCTGGACTCCGGCGTCCAATTTTCGAACTACGATGATGGGGGCAAACAGAGATAATTAAATATTTCGATGTTAATTATAATTACAAAACTAAATGTGACCAACGGAGTCTTACCATTTTTTGACAACGAATACAAAGGTGTGCTGTGTTATTCAAAGCTCAAACAGTTCCGGTGTTACTGTTAAACGATGCTAATATACACCTATAACGACGGCTAGGCGGTAGTAGTCCTTCGCGACATTCACATTACATACTGCGGCAATTGTCGTAATCTAAATGGCGTACGATTCTGTATGCATTCTGGACACCGGCGTCGGATTTTCGTACTACGATGTGGGGGAAAACACAAATAATTAAATATTTCGTCGTTAGACATAATTCCAACAAATAAATGTTCCCAACATAATCTTACCTTTTTTTGGTACCGAATACAAATTTGTGGTTCGTTTTTTCAATAGCACAGACGGTTCCCGTGTTACTGTTAGACGAAGCGAGTATACACATATAACGTCGGGCTTGCAGATGGTATTTCTTTGCGATTTTCTCGCAACGTACCGGTACGATAATCGTACTCTAAATGGAGTACATTTTTGCTATGCATTCTGTACGTCGGCGTCGATTTTTCGAAGTACTTTGGTGGGGGCAAATACAGATAAGTAAATATTTCGACTTTAAAAATAATTCCTAAAAC
>NW_017100916.1:13345-14229 GCF_001263275.1 Habropoda laboriosa
GGATATTCGTACTCTAATGGTGTTTGATTCTGCTATGCATTCTGGACAAAGGGGTCGAATTTTCCAACTACGATGTGGGAGAAGATACAAGTATTTAAATATTTCAACTTTAAATATATTTCCTTCAGCTAAATGTATCCAACGAAATCCTACAATTTCTTGATCCCGAATATAAAGGTGTGCTTGGTTCTTCAATATATCACACGGTTGCACTGTTACAGTTAAACGAAGCGAAAATACACCAATAACGTCGGCTAGGCGATAGTAGTTCTTAGCGACATTCACATAACATACTGCGGCAATTGTCGTACTCTAAACGGCGTTCGATTCTGCAGTGCATTCGGGAGGGCGGCGTCGAATTTTCGAACTACGATGTGGGGGAAAACACAAATAATTAAATATTTCGTCGTTAGACATAATTCCAACAAATACATGTTCCCAAAGGAATCTTACCTTTTTTTGGTACCGAATATGAAGGTGTGATTTTTTTTTCAATATCACAGACGGTTCCCGTGTTACTGTTAAACGAAGCGAATATAAACATATAACGTCCCGCCTGGAGATAGTAATCCTGCGCGACCTTCGCAAATTGTACTGGGACGATGGTCGTCCTCTAAATGGCGTACGGTTCTGCTATGAATATTGGTCGCCGGCGTCGAATTTTCGAACTACGATGTGGGGGAAAATACAGATAATTAAATGTTTCGACTTTAAAGATAATTCCTAAATAAAAGTTCCCTATGAAACCTTACCTTTTTTGGGTACAGAATACAAAAGAGTGGTTTGTTTTTTCAATAGCTCAAACTGTTCCTGTGTAACTGTTAAACGAAGCGAATATACACATATAACGTCGCGCTTGGAGGTAGTATTTCTTCGAGATTTTC
>NW_017100916.1:14319-14593 GCF_001263275.1 Habropoda laboriosa
TCTCTACGATGGTGGGGGCAAATACAGATAACTATATATTTCGACGTTAAAAATAATTACTATAGCTAAATGTGACCAACGAAATCTTAGCTTTTTTTGGAACCGAATGCAAAGGTGTGCTTTGTTTTTTTAATAGCTCAAACGGTTCCCGTGTTGCTGTTAATGGAAGCGAATATACACATATAATGTCGCACATGGTTATAGTATTTCTTCGCGACCTTCGCATATCATACTGGGACGATACTCGTACTCTAAATGGAGTACATTTCTGCTA
>NW_017100916.1:14706-15243 GCF_001263275.1 Habropoda laboriosa
TACAGAATACAAATGTGTGGTTTGTTTTTTCAATAGCTCAAACTGTTCCTGTGTAACTGTTAAACGAAGCGAATATACACATATAACGTCGCACATGGTTATAGTAGTACTTCGCGACCTTCGCATATAATACTGTGACGATACACGTCTTCTAAATGGCCCACGGTTCTCCTATGCAATCTAGACGCCGGCGACGAATTATCGATCTACGATGTGGGGTAAATTACAAATAATTAAATATTTCGTGGTTAGAAATATTTCCAACAAATAAATGTTCCTAATGAAATCTTATCTTATTTTGGTACCGAATACAAAGGTGTGGTTTGCTTTTTCAATAGCCAAACGGTTCCCGTGTTACTGTTAAACGAACCGAATATAAAAATATAACGACGGCTAGGTGATAGTATTTCTTCGCTACTTTCAAATAACATACTGGGGCGATAATCGTACTCTAAATGGCGTACGAATCTACTATGCATTCAGGACGACGGCGTCGAATTATCGATCTACGATGTGGGGCAAATTACATAAAATTAA
>NW_017100917.1:0-265 GCF_001263275.1 Habropoda laboriosa
TATCCCGCGACAACCCACGTTTTGCAGTACTACAAACGATTCTTTACTCTTTATTTTGCATATATCGCCACGTCAATCGTGTTTTAACGAATATAAACTGTAATACTGCTGTTTTCCCGCGACAAACCACGTTTTGCAGTTCTGCAGACGAATCTTTTCTGTTTATTTTGCATGTTTCGCCACGTAAAACGTTTTCTAACGAATATAAACTGAAATACAGCTGTTTACTCGCTACAAAGACGTTTTGCAGCACTACAAACGACTG
>NW_017100918.1:0-217 GCF_001263275.1 Habropoda laboriosa
TAGTTCTTCGCGACATTAACATAACTTACTGCGAAGATATTCATACTCGAAATGGCGTACGATGGTGCTATGCATTCTGGACCACGGCTTCGAATATAAGAACATCGATGGTGTGGGCAAATACTCTTAATGAAATATTTCTTTTTAAAAATTATTCCTTCAGCTAAATGTATATAACGAAATTGTTGCGAGATGCGCCCTTTTTCCGACTCGGGTG
>NW_017100919.1:0-223 GCF_001263275.1 Habropoda laboriosa
TTACCCTTTTTCTAATTGGCTAAACGGGAAATCCGTTTAAGCCAATTAGGCTTTTTTTTTGTGCCACTTCCACCGCCCACTCTTTTACGCCCTTAGCGTGATTTTCCGAGTGTGGGGAAGAAACTTGGTGGGAGTGATGTTTCCTGCGTAGATTCGGCATAGCAGCGGGGTGCCCCGCGGGCCCAGCCGCTACGTGCGACATGTAGGTTTACGAACCTCCATC
>NW_017100920.1:0-509 GCF_001263275.1 Habropoda laboriosa
GCTATTGAAAAAACAAACCACAACTTTGTATTCGGTACCAAAAGAAGGTAATGTTTGGTTGTTACCATTTCGTTTTAGGAATTATTATTAAAGTCGAAATACTTAGTTATCTGTATTTGCCCCCACCATCGTAGATTTAAAATTCAACGCCGTCGTCCAGAATGCATAGTAGAATCGCACTCCATTTAGAGTACGAGTATCGTACCTGTACGATACGTGAAAATCGCGAAGAAACACTATCTCGATGCTCGACGATAAATGTGCATATTCGCTTCGCATAATGGTAACACGGGAACCGTATGAGCTATTGAAAAAACAAACAACTTTGTATTCGGTTTCTAACGGATACATTGGATACATTTAACTAAAGGAATTATATTTAATGTCGAAATATTTAATTGTCTGAATTTTCCCCCACATCGAAGATAGAAAATTCGACGCCGGCATCCAGAATGCATAGCTGAATCATACTCCATTTCGAGTACGAGTATCGTACCGGTACGTTACGT
>NW_017100921.1:0-727 GCF_001263275.1 Habropoda laboriosa
TACAACGTCGGGCTTGGAGATGGTATTTCTTCGCGACTTTCGCGTAATGTACCGGTACGATACACGTACTCGAAATGGAGTACATTTCTGCTATGCATTCTGGACACCGGAGTCGAATTTTCGGACTACGATGTGGGAGGAAAATACAAATAATTAATAATTTCGACATTAAATATAATTCCTTCAGTTAAATGTATCCACTGAAATCTTACCTTTTTTTGGTACCGAATACAAATTTGTGGTTTGTTTTTTCAATAGCTCAAACGGTTCCCGTGTTAATGTTAAACGAAGCGAATATACACATATAACGTCGCGCTTGGAGATAGTATTTCTTAGCGATTTTCGCGTAACGTACCGGTACGATACTCTTACTCTAAATGGAGTACGATTCTGCTATGCATTCTGGACCACGTCTTCGAATATAAGAACATCGATGGTGTGGGCAAATACACTTAATGAAATATTTCACTTTAAAAATTTTTCCTCCAGCTAAATGTACCTTTGTGGTACCGAATAAAAAGATGCGCTTTGTTATTCAAAGCTCAACGGTTCCGCTCTTACCGTTAAACAAATCGAATATGCACCTATAACGTCTGCTAGGCGATAGTAGTTAATCACGATTTTCACGCAACGTACTGGTACGATAATCGTGCTCTAAATGGGGTACGATTCTGCAAGGCATTCAGGAAGAGGCGTCCAATTTTCGAACTACGGTGGTGGGGGCAAA
>NW_017100922.1:0-1521 GCF_001263275.1 Habropoda laboriosa
TGATGTTTCTCCCACATCGTAGTTCGAAAATTCAACGCCACGTCCAGAATGCATAGCGTAATCAAACACCATTAGAGTACGATTATCGCCACAGGATGGTATGTGAAAGTCGCGAAGAACTACTATCGGCTAGCCGACAGTAAAGGTGAATATTCGCTTCGTTTAACAGTATCACGGAAACCGTGAGAGTTATTGAAGAAGCAGACACACCTTTATATTCGGGATCAAAAAATTGTAAGATTTCGTTGTATTCACTTAGCTGAAGGAATTATTTTTAAAGTCGAAGGATTCAATTATCTGTATTTTCGCCAAACATCGTATTTCGAAAATTCGACGCCGACGGCCAGAATTCATAGCAGAATCATACGCCTTTAGGAGTACGAGAATCGCCCAAGTATCTTATGTGAAAATCGCGAATAAATACTAATACCTAGCAGACGTTATATTTGTATATTCGCTTCGTTTAGCAGCAACACGGCAACCGTGTAAGATATTGAAAAAACAAACCACTCCTTCGTATGCCGTACCAAGAAAAGGGAAGATGAAGTTGTGTCTATTTATTTGTTGCCATTATGACTAAAGTCGAAATATATAATTGTCTGTATTTTCCCCCAACATCGTAGTTCGGAAATTTGACGCCGATGTCCAGAATGCATAGCAGAGGACGAGAATCGTCAGAGTACGAGTATCGTACCGATACGTTACGTGAAAATCTCGAAGGAATACTATCTCCAAGCGCGACGTTATAGGTGTATATTCGCTTCGTTTAACAGTAACACGGCAACCGTGTGAGATAATGAAGTACCAAGGTCACCTTTATATTCGGGATCAAATAATTGTAAGATTTCGTTGGATACATTTAGCTGAACGAATTAAATTTAAAGTGGAAATATTTAACTATCTGTATTTTCCTCCGACATCGTTTATTTGCACCCATCATCGTAGTACTAAAATTCAATACCGTCGTCCTAAATGAATAGCAGAATCGTACGCCATTTAGAGTACGACAATTGCCGGAATATGTCATGTGAAAGTCGCGAAGAACTATTATCACCTAGCCGACGTTATATTTGTATATTCGCTTCGTTTAACAATAACACGGGAACCGTGTGAGATATTGAAGATCCAAGCACACATTTATATACCTGACCAAAGAATTCTAAGATTTTGTTGGATACATTTAACTGAAGGAATTACATTTAAAGTCGAAATACTTAATTATCTGTATTTGTCCCCACCATCGTAGTTCGGAAATTCGACACCGATGTGCAGAATGCATAGCAGAAACGTACGCCATTAAGAGGACGAGAATCGTCCCAGTATGATATGCTAAGGACGCGGAGAATTACTATAACCATGTGCGACGTTATAGGTGTACATTCGCATCGGTTAACAGTAACCACCGTGTGAGCTATGGAAATAACAAACCCATACTTTGTATTCGGTACAAAAAAAGGGAAGATTTCATTGGTCACATTTAGTTTTAGCAATTATTTTTACGTCGATATATTTAATTATCTG
>NW_017100923.1:0-495 GCF_001263275.1 Habropoda laboriosa
ACCGGCGTCAAATTTTCGAACTACGACGTGGGGGAAAATACAGATAATTAAATATTTCGACTTCAAAAAATATTCTTTCTAAATGTTTGTTCCCAACTAAATCATACCTTTTTTTGGTATCGAAAACGAAGGTGTGGTTTGTTTTTTCAATAGCACAAATGGTTCATGTGTTACTGTTAAACGAAGCGAATATACACACAAAAAGTCGGGCTTGGAGATGGCATTTCTTCGCGACTTTCACGTAATGTACCGGTACGATACACGTACTCTAAATGGAGAATGATTCTGCTATGCATTCTGGACGTCGGCGCCGAATTTTCGAACAACGATGGTGGGGGCAGATACACATAACTAAATATTTCGACTTTAAAAATATTCCCCACAAATACATGGTTCCGAACGAAATCTTACCATTTTTTGGTACCGAACACAAAGGTGTGGTTTTTGTTTCAATAGCACAGACGGTTCCCGTGTTACTGTTAAACAAAGCGAATG
>NW_017100924.1:0-350 GCF_001263275.1 Habropoda laboriosa
TGCATGTTTCCCCAACGGTAAACGAGTTTTAGCGAATATAAACTGAAATACTGCTGTTTTCTCATGACAAACCACGTTTTGCAGTACTGCAAATATCTGTTTTCTCTTTTTTTGCAGGGTTCGCCCGTGTAAAATGTGATATAACGAATATAAACTGAAATACTGCTGTTTTCTCGCGACAAACCACGATTTGCAGTACTGCAAGCTTCTGTTTTCTCTTTATTTTGCATGTTTCGCCACGTTAAATGTGATTTAACGAATATAAACTGAAATACTGCTGTTTTCTACGCGACAAACCACGTTTTGCAGTACTGCACACTAATGTTTTCTCCTTATTTTGCATGTTTCGC
>NW_017100925.1:0-229 GCF_001263275.1 Habropoda laboriosa
TTTTCGCGAGAAAACAGCAGTATTTCAGTTTCTAATCGTTTAAACCCGTTTTACGTATCGAAAAAGCAAAATAAAGCGAAAACAGTCGTTTGCAATACTGCAAAACGTGTTTTTCGCGAGAAAACAGCAGTCTCTCAGTTTCTATTCGTTTAAACACTTTTTGTAGGGTGAAACATGCAAAATAAAGCGAAAACAATCGTTTGCAGTACTGCAAAACGTGTTTTTCGCG
>NW_017100926.1:0-493 GCF_001263275.1 Habropoda laboriosa
TGCAGTGCCGCAAACGACAGGTTTCGCTTTAGATTGCATGTTTCCCCTCGTAAAACGTGTCTTTTCGATGATAAACAGAAATACTGCTGTTTTCTCGCGACAAACACGTTTTGCAGTGCTGCAAACGACTGTTTGCGCTTTATTTTGCATGTTTCGCCACGGAAAACGTGTTTTAACGATTATAAACAGAAATACTGCTTTTTCTCGCATCAAACACGTTTTGCAGTGCTGCAAACGACTGTTTGCGCTTTGTTTTGCATGTTTCGCTACGGAAAACGTGTTTATCGATTATAATCTGAAATACTGCCTTTTTCTCATGACAAACACGTTTTGCAGTGCTGCAAACGACTGGTTTCGCTTTATTTTGCATGCTTCCCCACGTAAAACGTGTTTTAACGATTATAAACAGAAATACTGCTGTTTTCTCCGAACAAACACGTTTTGCAGTGCTGCAAACGACAGTGTGCGCTTTATTCTGCATGTATCGCCACAT
>NW_017100927.1:0-2283 GCF_001263275.1 Habropoda laboriosa
ACGTTTACCGTGGCGAAACATGCATAATAAAGATATAACACATGTTTGCAATACAGCGATACGGGGTTTGTCGCAAGAAGACAGCAGTATTTCAGTTTATATTCGTTAAAACTCGTTTTACGGGCGAAACCTGCATAATAATTGCGAAACGTGGTTTTTCCCGGGAAAACAGCAGTATTTCAGTTTATATACGTTAAAACTCGTTCACCGTGGCGAAACCTGCAAAATTCAGAGAAAACAGTCGTGTGCAGCTCTGCAAAACGTGGTTTGTCGCGAGAAAACAGCAGTATTTAGTGTATATTCGTTAAAACTCGTATTACGTGGCGACGTTTACCGTCGCGAAACATGCAAAAGTCAGAGAAAACAGATATTTGCAGTACTGCAAAACGTGGTTTGTCGCGAGTAAACAGCAGTATTTCAGATTATAATCATTAGAACTCGTTTTACGTGGCGAAACATGCATAATAAAAAGCAAACAGTTGTGTGCAGTACTGCAACAACATGGTTTGTCGCGAGAAAACAGGAGTATTTGAGTTTATATTCGTTAAAACTCGTTTTACGTTGCAAAATATGCATAATAAAGAGCAAACAGTCGTGTGCAGTACTGCAACAACGTTGTTTGTCGCGAGAAAACAGCAGTATTTCAGATTATATTCTTTAAAACTCGTTTACCGTGTACGCAACATGCAAAATAAAGAGAAAACATTCGTGTGCAGTACTGCAAAACGTGGTTTCTCGCGAGAAAACAGCAGTATTTCAATTTACATTCGTTAAATCACGTTTTACGTGTCGAAACATGCATAATAAAGATATAACAGATGTTTGCAATACAGCGATACGTGGATTGTCGCGAGAAAACAGAAGTATTTCAGATTATATTCTTTAAAACTCGTTTACCGTGGCGAAACATGCAAAATTCAGAGAAAACAGTCGTGTGCAGCACTGCTATACGTGGTTTGTCGCGAGAAAACAGCAGTATTTCAGTTTACATTCGTTAAATCACGTTTTACGTGTCGAAACATGCATAATAAAGATGTAACAGATGTTTGCAATTTAGCGATACGTGGTTTGTCGCGAGAAAACAGCAGTATTTCAGTTTACATTCGTTAAATCACGTTTTACGTGTCGAAACATGCATAATAAAGATGTAACAGATGTTTGCAATTTAGCGATACGTGGTTTGTCGCGAGAAAACAGCAGTATTTCAGTTTACATTCGTTAAATCACGTTTTACGTGTCGAAACATGCATAATAAAGATATAACAGATGTTTGCAATACAGCGATACGTGGTTTGTCGCGAGAAAACAGCAGTATTTCAGTTTACATTCGTTAAATCACGTTTTACGTGTCGAAACATGCATAATAAAGATGTAACAGATGTTTGCAATTTAGCGATACGTGGTTTGTCGCGAGAAAACAGCAGTATTTTAGTTTATATTCGTTAAAACTCGTTTTACGGGCGAAACCTGCATAATAAAGAAAGAACAGATGATTGCAGTACTGCAAAACGTGGTTTGTCGCGAGAAAACAGTAGTAATTCAGTTTATATTCGTTAAAACTCGTTTTACGTGGCGAAACATTTATAATAATGAGAAAACAGTCGTGTGCATTTCTGCAAAACGTGGTTTGTCTTGAGAAAACAGCAGTATTTCAGTTTATATTCGTTAAAACTCGTTTTACGCGGCGAAACATGCAAAATAAAGAGAAAACAGAAGCTTGCAGTACTGCAAAACGTGGTTTGTCGCGAGAAAACAGCAGTATTTCAGTTTATATTCGTTAAAACTCGTTTTACGCGGCGAAACATGCAAAATAAAGAGAAAACAGAAGCTTGCAGTACTGCAAATTGTGGTTTGTCGCGAGAAAACAGCAGCATTCCAGTTTATATTCGTTAAAACTCGTTTACCGTGGCGAAACATGCATAAGAAAGAGCAAACAGTTGTGTGCAGTCCTGCAACAACGTGGTTTGTCATGAGAAAACAGCAGTATTTCAGTTTATATTCGCTAAAACTCGTTTACCGTGGCGAAACATGCAAAATTCAGAAAAAACAGTCGTGTGCAGCACTGCAAAACGTGGTTTGTCGCGAGAAAACAGCAGTATTTCAGTTTATATTCGTTAAAACTCGTTTACCGTGGCGAAACATGCAAAATTCAGAGAAAACAGTCGTGTGCAGCACTGCAAAACGTGGTTTGACGCGAGAAAACAGCAGTATTTCATAGCGGTATTTCAGTTTATATTCGTTAAAACTCGTTTTACGCGGCGAAACGTTCAAAATGAAGAGAAA
>NW_017100928.1:0-213 GCF_001263275.1 Habropoda laboriosa
ACTGCAGAATAGTACGCCGTTTAGAGTACGACAATTGCCGCAGTATGTTATGTGAAAGTCGCGTTGAAATACTATCTCCATGAGCGACGTTATATGTGTATTTACGCTTCGTATAACAATAACAAGGGTACCGTTTTAGCTATTGGACACACAAACAACACCTTTGTATTCGGTATCAAAAAAAGGTAAGATTTCGTTGGGAACATGTATTTG
>NW_017100929.1:0-519 GCF_001263275.1 Habropoda laboriosa
ATGTGTATATTCGCTTCGTTTAACAGTAACATCGGCACCGCTTGAGGTTTGATTAACAAAGCACAACTTCGTATTCGGTACCAAAAAATGGTAAGATTTCGTTGGTCACATTTAGTTTTAGGAATTATTATTAACATGGAAATAATTATTTATCCGTATTTTCCCCCACCATCGTAGTTCGAAAATTCGGCGCCGAAGTCCAGAATGCATAGCAGAATCATACACCATATAGATAACGATTATCGTACCGGTGCATTACGTGAAAGACGCGAAAAAATACCATTTCCAAGCCCGACGTTGTTTGTGTATATTCGCTTCGTGTAACAGTAACACGGGAACCGTTTGTGCTATTGAAAAAACAAACCACACCATCGTTTTCGGTACCAAAGAAGGTAAGATTTCGTTGGGCACATATATTTAGAGGGAATATTTTTAAAGTGGATACATTTAGTGATCAGTATTTTCCACCACACCGTAACTCGAAAATTCGACGCCGGCGTCCAGAATGCATAGCAGAAC
>NW_017100929.1:4948-8473 GCF_001263275.1 Habropoda laboriosa
TAGGACGTGTATCGTCCCAGTATGATATGCGAAGGTCGCGCAGAACTACTATAACCATGAGCGACGTTATATGTGTATATTCGCTTTGTTTAACGGTAACATCAGAACCGTTTGAGGTTTGAATAACTAAGCACAACTTTATATTCGTGGTCGAAAAATTGTAACATTTATTGTATACATTTATCTGAAGGAATTATTTATAAAGTCGAAATAATTAGTTTTCTGTGTTTGCCCCCACCATCGTAGAGAGAGAATTCGACGCCGATGTCCAGAATGCATAGCGGAATCGTACTCCATTTCGAGTACGAGTATCGTACCGGTATGTTATGTGAAAGTCGCGAAGAACTGAATCAAGCACACCTTTATATTCGGGATCAAAAAATTGTAAGATTTCATTGGTCACATTTAGTTTAAGGAATTATTTTTAACATCGAAAACAACTTTATATTCGTGGTCGAAAAATTGTAAGATTTCATTGGTCACATTTAGTTTAAGGAATTATTTTTAACATCGAAAACAACTTTATATTCGTGGTCGAAAAATTGTAAGATTTCATTGGTCACATTTAGTTTAAGGAATTATTTTTAACATCGAAAACAACTTTATATTCGTGGTCGAAAAATTGTAAGATTTCATTGGTCACATTTAGTTTAAGGAATTATTTTTAACATCGAAAACAACTTTATATTCGTGGTCGAAAAATTGTAAGATTTCATTGGTCACATTTAGTTTAAGGAATTATTTTTAACATCGAAAACAACTTTATATTCGTGGTCGAAAAATTGTAAGATTTCATTGGTCACATTTAGTTTAAGGAATTATTTTTAACATCGAAAACAACTTTATATTCGTGGTCGAAAAATTGTAAGATTTCATTGGTCACATTTAGTTTAAGGAATTATTTTTAACATCGAAAACAACTTTATATTCGTGGTCGAAAAATTGTAAGATTTCATTGGTCACATTTAGTTTAAGGAATTATTTTTAACATCGAAAACAACTTTATATTCGTGGTCGAAAAATTGTAAGATTTCATTGGTCACATTTAGTTTAAGGAATTATTTTTAACATCGAAAACAACTTTATATTCGTGGTCGAAAAATTGTAAGATTTCATTGGTCACATTTAGTTTAAGGAATTATTTTTAACATCGAAAACAACTTTATATTCGTGGTCGAAAAATTGTAAGATTTCATTGGTCACATTTAGTTTAAGGAATTATTTTTAACATCGAAAACAACTTTATATTCGTGGTCGAAAAATTGTAAGATTTCATTGGTCACATTTAGTTTAAGGAATTATTTTTAACATCGAAAACAACTTTATATTCGTGGTCGAAAAATTGTAAGATTTCATTGGTCACATTTAGTTTAAGGAATTATTTTTAACATCGAAAACAACTTTATATTCGTGGTCGAAAAATTGTAAGATTTCATTGGTCACATTTAGTTTAAGGAATTATTTTTAACATCGAAAACAACTTTATATTCGTGGTCGAAAAATTGTAAGATTTCATTGGTCACATTTAGTTTAAGGAATTATTTTTAACATCGAAAACAACTTTATATTCGTGGTCGAAAAATTGTAAGATTTCATTGGTCACATTTAGTTTAAGGAATTATTTTTAACATCGAAAACAACTTTATATTCGTGGTCGAAAAATTGTAAGATTTCATTGGTCACATTTAGTTTAAGGAATTATTTTTAACATCGAAAACAACTTTATATTCGTGGTCGAAAAATTGTAAGATTTCATTGGTCACATTTAGTTTAAGGAATTATTTTTAACATCGAAAACAACTTTATATTCGTGGTCGAAAAATTGTAAGATTTCATTGGTCACATTTAGTTTAAGGAATTATTTTTAACATCGAAAACAACTTTATATTCGTGGTCGAAAAATTGTAAGATTTCATTGGTCACATTTAGTTTAAGGAATTATTTTTAACATCGAAAACAACTTTATATTCGTGGTCGAAAAATTGTAAGATTTCATTGGTCACATTTAGTTTAAGGAATTATTTTTAACATCGAAAACAACTTTATATTCGTGGTCGAAAAATTGTAAGATTTCATTGGTCACATTTAGTTTAAGGAATTATTTTTAACATCGAAAACAACTTTATATTCGTGGTCGAAAAATTGTAAGATTTCATTGGTCACATTTAGTTTAAGGAATTATTTTTAACATCGAAAACAACTTTATATTCGTGGTCGAAAAATTGTAAGATTTCATTGGTCACATTTAGTTTAAGGAATTATTTTTAACATCGAAAACAACTTTATATTCGTGGTCGAAAAATTGTAAGATTTCATTGGTCACATTTAGTTTAAGGAATTATTTTTAACATCGAAAACAACTTTATATTCGTGGTCGAAAAATTGTAAGATTTCATTGGTCACATTTAGTTTAAGGAATTATTTTTAACATCGAAAACAACTTTATATTCGTGGTCGAAAAATTGTAAGATTTCATTGGTCACATTTAGTTTTAATATTCGCTTCGTTTAACCGTAGTTCGAAAATTCGACGCCGATGTCCATAATGCATAGCAGAAATGCACTGCATTTAGAGTATGAGTATCGTACCGGTACGTTACGTGGAAATCGCGAAGTAATACTACCTCCAAGCGCGACGTTATTCGTGTATATTCGCTTCGTTTAATAGTTACACGGGAACCGTTGGAGCTGTTGAAAAAAAACCGCACCTTTGTTTTCCGTATCACAAAAAGGTGAGATTTCGTTGGTCACATTTAGTTTTAGGAATTATTATGAACGTCGAAATAATTAATTATCTGTATTTTCCCCCAACATCGCATTTCGAAAATTCGACGCCGACGTCCAGAATGAATTGCAGAATCGTACGCCTTTAGGGGTACCAGTATCGCCCAAGCATGTAATGTGAAATTCGCGAATAACTACTATCACCTGCCCGACGTTATATTTGAATATTTGCTTGGTTTAAGAGCAACACGGCAACCGTCTGAGATATTGCAGGACCAAGCACACCTTTATAATCGGGATCAAAAATTAGAAGATTTCGTTGTATACATTTAGCTGAAGGAATTATTTTTAACGTGGGAGGATTTAATTATCTGAATCATCCCCCGACATCGTATTTCGAAAATTCGACGCCGACGTCCAATATGCATAGCAGAATCGTACTCCTTTTGGAGTACGATTATCGTACCAGTACGTTGCGTGAAAGTCGGGAAGGTCTACTATCACCTAGTCGACGCCACATGTGTATAGTCGCTTCGTTTAACAGTAACACAGAAACTGTATGAGCTATTGAAAAAACAAACCACAAATTTGATTCGGTAACAAAAAAAGGTAAGAATTCGTTGGGAACATTTATTTTTTGGAACAATTATTAACGTCGAAATATATAATTATCTGTGTTTGCCCCCATCATCGTAGTTCGAAAAGTCGACGCCGATGTCCAGAATGCATAGCAGAAATGTACTCCATTTAGAGTACGACTACCGTACCGGTACGTTAAGTGAAAATCGCGAAGAAATAATAT
>NW_017100929.1:10368-11447 GCF_001263275.1 Habropoda laboriosa
TTATCTGTATTTGCCCCCACCATCGTAGATTTAAAATTCGACGCCGTCGTCCAGAATGCATAGTAGAATCGTACGCCATTTAGAGGACGAGAATCGTCCCAGTATGATAAGCGAAGGTCGCGAGGAACTACTTTGACCATGTGCAACGTTATATGTGTATATTCGCTTCGTTTAACAGTAACACGGCAACCGCGTGTGATATTGAAGAACCTAGCACACACTTGTATTCGGTATTAAAAAATGGTAAGATTTCGTTGGTCGCATTTAGTTTTAGGAATTATTTTTAACATCGAAATAATTAATTACCTGTATTTTCCCCGACCATCCAATTTCGAAAATTCGGCGCCGACGTCCAGAATGTATAGCAGAATCAAACACCATTTGGAGCACGATTATCGCCGCAGTATGTTATGTGAAAGTCGCGAAGAACTACTATCGGCTAGCCGACAGTATAGGGGAATATTCGCTTCGTTTATCAGGATCACGGAAACCGTGAGAGATATTGCAGAAGCAGACACACCTTTATATTCGGGATCAAAAAATTGCAAGATTTCGTTGTATTCACTTAGCTGAAATAATTATTTTTAAAGTCGAAGGATTTAATTACCTGTATTTTCGCCAAACATCGTATTTCGAAAATTCGACGCCGGCGTCCAGAATGCCTGACAGAACCGTACGCGATTTAGAGAAGGTGAATCGTCCCAGTATGATATGCGAAGGTCGCGAAGAACTACTATAACCGTGTGAGACGTTATATGTGTATATTCGCTTCGGTTAACAGTAATATCGGCACCGTTTGAGGTTTGAATAACAAAGCACACCTATATATTCGGAACCAAAAAATGGTAAGATTTCGTTGGTCATATTTAGTTTTAGGAATTATTATTAACTTCGAAATATTTAATTATCTGTATTTTCACCTACCATCGGAGTTCGAATATTCGACGCTACGTCCAGAATGCATAGCAGAATCAAACACCATTAGTGTACAAATATCGCCGCTGTATGTTATGTGTAAGTCGCGAAGAACTCTTATCACTTTGCCGATGTTATATGTGTATATTCGCTTCGTTTAACAG
>NW_017100930.1:0-956 GCF_001263275.1 Habropoda laboriosa
CAGCTCACGTTTTGCAGTGCTACAAACGCCTGCTTTCCCTTTATTTTCCATGTTTCGCCACGTTAATCGTGTTTTAACTAATATACTCTGTAATACTGCTGTTTTCTCTCTACGAAGACGTTTTGCAGTACTCCAACATGATTGTCTCCTCCTTATTTTGCATATTCCGCCACGAAAACGTGTTTTAACGAATATAAACTGTAATACTGCTGTTTTCTCGCTACAAAGACGTTTTGCGGTACTGCAATCGAGTGTTTTCTTTTTATTTTGTATATTTCGCCACGTAAAACGTGTTCTATCGAATATAAACTGAAATACTGCTGTTTTCCCGCGACAACCCGCGTTTTGCAGTTCTGCAGACGACTGTTTTCTCTTTATTTTGCATGTTTCGGCACGTATATCGTGTTTTAACGAATATAAATTGTAATACTGCTTTTTTCGCGCTACAAAGACGTTTTGCAGTACTACAAACGACTGTTTTCTCCTTATTTTGCATGTTTCGCCATGACAAATGGCGTTTTGCAGTTCTGCAGACGACTGTTTTCTCTTTATTTTGCATGTTTCGCCACGTAAAACGTGTTCTAACGAATATAAACTGAAATACTGATGATTTCCCGCGACAGCGCACGTTTTGCAGTGCTACAAACGACTGTTTTCTCTTTATTTTCCATGTTTCGCCAAGTAAAACGAGTTCTATGGAATATAAACTGAAATACCTGTCCTAATGCTGTTTTCTCGCGACAAACCATGTTTTTCAGTACTGCAATCGAGTGTTTTCTTTTTATTTTGCATGTTCCGCCAAGAAAAACGCGTTTTAACGAAGATAAACCATAATACTGCAGTTTTCCCGCGACAACCCACTTTTTGCAGTACTACAACCGACTGTTTTCTCCTTATTTTGCATATTCCGCCACGTAAAGCGTGTTTTAACGAATTTAAACTGGAATACTGCTGTT
>NW_017100931.1:0-286 GCF_001263275.1 Habropoda laboriosa
TCATGTTCCCTTTTCCGGGTTTTCCCCAAATTATTTCAACTTTTGCCCACCACCTTCACCCTCACTTCTCCTTCCACTAGTTTCCTAATATCCAATCACACCTCCGCATTTTTCGAGACCTTCTTCTCCACCATCTTCAACGTCCAACCAATCAGAACATACACCGATCCAATATACAGGGTGTCCCGTAACTCCTCGAACACCCGGAAATGGGGGGTTGCTGGGGGTGACTCTGAACAACTTTTTCCTTTTCCAAAATACAGTTTGAAGCTTCGTTTTTGAATTA
>NW_017100932.1:0-8446 GCF_001263275.1 Habropoda laboriosa
TTTACTTTGACGTCTGACCGATTTTACGACCTCGCTATATCGTGGCCCCGACTATACGTTTCATAGATGTGTATCAGTTATATATAATGCTGAAAATTTCATGGAAATGTGGCGACCGCCACGGGGGGCCTACGTACCTAGGCCTGACGACTCTTGGCCCTCGAGGCGAAGAGTCGAGAGATGTTTTCCAAACATCTCTGGGTTTCTTCGTCCTCGAGGACAAGAGTATTGCCTTGGCAATGTAGGCCCGCGCCCCCACTTCCTGGGACTTTCCCAGGGAAAAAGGGGCTACTTAAGGGAGCCCCGAAAAAGGCACGAGGCTTTTTGTCGTGGACATTCTTCCTAGATGCATCGTGTCGCCTATACATTAAAAATAGTTTAAGCGTTATCTGATTTAAATAAATATATATTTCTGTTAAGCAACCTTCGCGAGTAATTATTTTACACCACGTCACTTCCAAAGAAATCAGTTTATGCAGACATAAGCGACAGGCATCGAAAGATTTATTGCAGTTATAGGCTGAAAGCCGTCAAAAACTGGGGTTTTCACCATTTTTACCGTTTGTAGCTCATAGCAACGTTAACCGATTTCGATGAAATTTTCAAAAGCTGTTTTAAATTTTCATTACAGGCCCAGATCAAAAAATTGTAAAAAGTGACCTTTACTATTTTCTTGGCGATTCCCACCAATGTGAATTTTCTCAAAATTTTTTTTCCACGTTATCTAGTAACCCATCCTTCTAACTTCTCAGAAAAACTCAAGTTGTTTGGTCCAATTTAAAAAAAGTTATACTATTTTAAAGGGTGTACAAATTTAATTCGGGTAATTGTACATATTTACACTTTTTTGCACACTTCAGTAACCATATTTCAGTTTCAACTTCCTCCAATCTGTTCAAATATCAGGTAATAACCAATCATATCACGTTCGATATTGTATACTTCAATATTGTACGTTTCTGAAATTGCAAATAATTTCGAACAAGTCATTGAATATACAATATAAAATAACAAAAGATCCAATTTTTGTTTATTAAATTCAACTCCAACTAGTTTCACCGATACTGAAATATCGAACGATGTATGTACAGTGAATGGAAAAATCTTGCAGAAACAATTGCAGATACGCAGCAACGGTTTAATTTGTAAATGAAACAGAAGTATGCTACAACGAAACGGCCGATATTGTCAATTTCTGTAATATTCTACTTTACAGAGTGACCCATTTTAATCCATAAATACTTATATTTCGGAAAGTAGGTACGTTGAATTGGAAAATTTGCTTTTGAAAGATTAAACGAGATGAAGGGGACACTGAAGCGTGTACGTGTGTAAGTTCATTCGATGGAAGCATTAAGGTCGTTTGATAGTCGGTTGGATTTTTGTAAATGACACCTGGCATATTTTTTCTACAGAACAATAGAACGTAACGAGAGGTGTTGAACCTCGCGTGTTGCGTGGTTTTATTGAAAAATGTGAAAATACAACGAAAAATCGCAAGTGAAGTCAGTAGGAACACATGTACCGCTCTCCCTTCAAATTTGTCAAATTTTCACGTATAGTTTCAACCCCGTTTCACTGAAATAACGAGTAACACTCGTGGTCGTATTTATCGGGCGTATTCTACAAACACGAGGTACACTCGTAATAAACTTCGACGCGCAATATTATATATTCTTTTTTTAAATAATACACGGTGAACAAAACTGACACGCTATAATTTGCGATAAATTAAACAGTCTAAACATGGCTCATCGCTGAAACGTTTAACCCCTTAATCTATGACAACCTGTGAGACTCGTGGCAGAGATTCTGGTGAAGATGTGAGAAAAATAGTTATATTAGTAAGAAAAATTCATTGTAATCTTAACTTTCGTTTGAATTTGTAAGACTGAGGATTGCTAAATGTAATTAATCTGTGACAGATTAGTTTTTATTACCTGATACAGTACTAAAACAGTAAATGGCTGACGCTTAGATGCAGAGTCGGAAAAGAAATCATAGGTTAAGGGGTTAATCGCAGTGCAACGGGTCAAATTCTATTTCTTCGAATTTTCTAAATGCAAATTTCCTCCGACGTTGAATCGAGTGAAGTGGCCACCCAGATCTACAGATCTAACTCCACTGGATTTTTTTACGAGGGTTTCTACGTTCAGGAGAGAGGTTTTACTTGTCAGCGAACAAATATGGAAAATATGAAGGAGAGAATTTCTAACGCGTTTAAAAGCATCAATTTGGAGACGTTTACGGTTACAAGATAACTTGAACAGACGTATTGGAGCATATTTATATAGATATTCAAGGCAATATATCCGAACATTTGCGGCGATACTATCCCCACCACGTTTCGTTGTTATATTTTCATATTTTTCAATAGAATCATGCAACGTAATATGGATTCGTTGACTCGCCTCTTTACGAAAAATACAGTGAGTGTGAAACGTATTCTTACAATGACTAATTCCAAAGGAAACTTTGTGTAACTCGAATTATTGATAAACTTTCTTAATACAAATAATTTGTACATATTTCTATAAACGTCTAAAATAAATTTCATAAAAGAAGAATCCAGATATTCGTATAATATTTAAAAATATTCAAGAAAATGCCATAACTGGCAAAATAGTATAAAAAGTATTCGTATAATTGCTGTTTTTGAAGCATAAAGAAGAAAATAATATTTTGCAGAATTTCCATTTGGCTGTATAATAGCTTCACACCTTCTTGGCATTGAATTAATTAATTTTGAGGTTATGTCTGGTGTAAGTTTGCACCATTCTTCTCTTATGGTAATTTTTAGCTTCTTTCGAAGAAGCTTATATTTTCGTATTTTTTCTTTTTTTCTAAATAATCCCACAAATGCTCGATAGGATCGATGACTACGGAGGGATTTTCATGTACGATGGAGTATTGTACAGAATCCGCATCCTATTATTATAAGCAACGTGCTTAGAATCATTGTCTTGCATGAAGAGAAAATTATTTCGATTCCCATTCTTTCTGCACGATTTTAATTCAATTTAATTTTTCACGTTTCTCATAAAAGCATAAAATGACAAAATAAATTAGTATAAAGTAGTAAGAATGACAAAAAGTGCAAGATAGCGAAGAGAGAAAAGCAACACTGGGATTCCTTCTGCTTATTTAATTCTACCCTCTGTATCTTGTTAATATTTTCTCAAAATGTTCTATTTCGCGATTCACTCACGAATGACTAAAGAGTGTACGTTTCTCTAAGTATTTGCCCATATCCTCTATAAATATATGTATACGTTTTCTCTTCTAAAATGAAACAGAGACGAATCTAACTATACACGAAGTTTCAACAATTACACCAAAACTAATTCAAGCAGAGCGCGTTGATTTTGTGCGCTAAATATTTCAGTGAAATACACAACTAATTCTACCGACTCTCTTGTACAATAATGAAAAACAATTCCAAACGTTTCGTTTAACCCTTTGCACTCATTTGTCGAGTGTGACTCGACATCAGTTTTATTCACAGGTATGAATGAAGCAATTTTTAAATTGCCAGTTAATTAGTAAAAAAAATTGTTTACATTGGTTCCTATCAACCAAATGTCTTTTGAAGTGCATTTCAAATAAAATTCTTAACATAATAGAAAGTTATCGAAAAGAAAATTTTTAAAAAAATTTGGAGTTCAAAGGGTTAATACGCGAAACATTTCTCTGGTATGTGTACACTTTCTTAATAATAGCACTTCGTATGTTATACATTTGGTACTATACTGTTCAGTGTGTAAAAATATAACAAACTTGTCCATAAACATAACGAATTGTATCAATCAGTTCTTCACGTTTTCAGTGCATTTTTCTTAAAACGTTCGCTACCACCGCCGCATATACAAAATGTCCCGTAAAGAGTGTAACACCCGGAAATGGGGGGTTGCTGGGGTGACTCTGAACAACTTTTTCCTTTACCAAAATGTTGTTTGAAGCTTCCTTTTTGAATTATTAACGAAAAACGCTGGCCAATCAGAGCGCGCGTAGAGCCCGCGCTCAGGGAGGGGCGAACAGAGATTCACTCGCGCGCTATCGTGAACAAGCGTACGCGTGACTTCTCGGTTATCGATTGCTGTCAAAAAAATTTGACTTTGCACCGCTATTTTTATAAGATTTAGAGGTTAATGTTGCTATGAGCTACAAACAGTTAAAGATTGTGAAAATCGCACTATCATGACTTTCGGCGTAAAACTGTAATAAATTTGCAGATTCTTACATCTTTCGATGCCTGTCGTTTGTTTCTCCATCCACCGATTTGGATGGAATTTTCAGCTTGTGTATAATTGACATAGATCTACAAAACGTATTTTTTAGATTTAATTGCAGTTTTTTCAAAAATTTATACAAACGTCGGAATGACAACAAAAAACCATTTCTCTAAGCCTTATAAAAATAGCGGTGCAAAGTCAAATTTTTTTGACAGCAATCGATAACCGAAAAGTCACGCGTACGCTCGTTCACGATAGCGCACGGGTGAATCTCTGTTCGCCCGTCCCTGGGCGCGGGCTCTACGCGCGCTCTGATTGGCCAGCGTTTTTCGTTAATAATTCAAAAACGAAGCTTCAAACAACATTTTGGTCAAGGAAAAAGTTGTTCAGAGTCACCCCAGCAACTCCCCATTCCCGAGTGTTACACTCTTTACGGAACACCCTGTATGCGGCGTCCCGATTATTCTATCTGAGCCCACCGCCGCAGATGTGCGGTGCGTGTTTGTATTGCAACAAATTTGGAAATGAACAGTATTGTTGAGCTAAAAACAATAAAATAGATGTAGGATGTCCTTGGTCCAGAGATAATTACATTTGCTTATTTGGAATGTTATAAATATATCCTAAAAAGACCCATGCCAATTTAAGGACATATTTTAACAAAAAACACCCTGGGCTGTGGTGCAAGACTTTCTTCTCAGACCCTGGTAGCGAACGTCTTAAAGTGATATAATATGAGAAAAAAGAGTAATGTGTAAACAATTAATTACAAAAGATGAAATTAAATGTCTAGCACTTTTACAGTTGCTCATATTAATACTCGAACACAGTACTATTTCTGTATTTGTTGCTTTGTTTAAGAGGAAATAATTTAAATATCATATTGCTTATTTTATAAAAACGTGAACGATTTATTGTAGATTGAAAATACATGAACAATTTCTTCCTAACAATAACATTTTAAACAAAAAGTTGTCACATTTTCACATCGCATTGATATTCGGACACTTTATGAAAAATAAATATTTCATATATAAAACTTATGAAAATCTGCTATTTCAGTATTTTGTCGCAAATCCTATTTGTTTAATAACCTCATGTAACCGTTTGGGCATATTAAAAATCATTGTTTTCAAATATTCCGGGGAAATAGAATCCCATTCTTCTTTCAGTCTCGTTTGAAACTCAATTTTTGAATTTATTGGTGTTTTTCGGATTCTTTGGTCTAATTCGTCTCACAGATTTTTCATGGGATTTAAGTCCGAAGATTGTGGAGGTGGGTGGATAAATTTTAATAAAATTTATCTTAATAAAATTTGAAAGTACTTTGATTCCCATATTATTTGAAAAGATATGATTTGAAAGATAATAAGATCCCAGACAATTTGAAAAGATTCCCATATTACATGAAAAGAGACATACCGTGATATCTCGTGAAACGTTACCCTACGTTAAAAACAATTTTAGTCTCAGAATAAACAAATGTTTATCCATAAATAGTTGACACTTTGAACATTTTGCAATACTTAATTGCTTATTCTCGTCTCACATTTACCTTCAGTTCATTCTACGCTGAACTTCAAATTTTTGCAACGTTTGAATGATACAAATGAATATTTCAGACAAAAATTACTGTTTCTGTGACGCAGATTACATCAATTATTATCAAGTATTAGTACAAGGCAGAAGGAAAGATAATATTTCAGGCTAGATATTTTCAGCCTATTTAGAAAATCGACGAGAGAAATTAGTTTAACATTTTCTTTACTGACAGTGACTACAGTCACCCAACGTTGAACGCTCACAGTATCCTAACGGTGACTGTAGTGACCCATAAAAATTTCGAGCACACATATGTAGCATAGCTTGATATCTCCAGAGTAATTGATTTACTTTTGTCGAATTGTTTTATCGTCTAAAGAACAGTGAAAATAACGAGAAAAATAACATTGCGTTCTGTCGCTAAAGTGTACGCTCGCGTTTCGACTGCCATGGCGAATTAGAGTTTTAGGAATTCATTTCTCTCGTTCTCGATAGCTGCTGATGTGTTATAAAAAGTGAATTTTTCGAAGCGAAAATTAACTTTTGTCTGGGAATTTCTGCCGGAATATTCTGCTCATTTAGACACAGATCAAATATTGCTAAACCACGTCCAAAAAGAAGCACGTGCGAATGTGTGCGATGTACCTTGTTACGTTGATTAGAAATGAGGTGTTTTAGTACGGTTAATTTTAGAATTAGCCTATCACACGGCACTTAAGAGCTAGAACAGCCAGCCAAGAAGAGAGGACCATAACGAAAGGTCAATCAGAAAGTTAATCAGATCAGTTGGCAATCAGGCTAACAAAAAGCATTTTGGCTTCTTTCCAGAGTTAAGTCAGAGATACTTAAGTTCTCGATTATTTCGATAAAAATTATTCAATTTGGAGCTGGAATAATTGAAATTAATGGCTGTTCACACATATACATAGGGTGTTCCCAAACACAAGGACAGTTGGGAACTAATATAGCGGGGGTGGCCAAAGTTGGGTGGCCTCGAGAGCCACATCCTCTATAGGAACGGTACTACGAACATCTACGTGTATACATATACAAGTCATATTCATTTGTTTTAAAAAGACAATCAAAAATTCCTTGAAAAAACAAGAATACATTGTATTTTGTGTTCCGTGCCAATACTTTTGTCCTCCTATAAAGCGCTTAGAAAACATATTTTTGCGGTTATTTTGTGTATTTTTTTATTTATATTAATGCTTCTTGTTATGTAATAAACTAGGATAGGTAATAAATGAATATGTTCAAAAATTTTGTCTTTAAATTAATTTGTTTAGTAGTTATAAGCACTTGTATCATAACAATCATGCTGTGCCAATACTTTTGTCCAGCACTGTATATTTATGTGTGTGTATATATCTTTTTGAGTCAATAATTATATTATACATTTATTAATTTTTTGTTTATACATGTAAATACATATCGCAGCGTTGCTCGAATGCATCGAGTTTAAATCGAACTTTACGCTTACAAAGTCATAAAGTATACGAGAGCCGCAGTACGAGCTCCGAAGAGCCCCATGCGGCTCGCAAGCCGTAGTTTGGCCACCCCTCTAATAAAGAATTGAATCCTGACAAGATAACATATCAAACCGACACACTCCGATTTTTATGAAACTTACATAAAACACATTTCGCGGGAAAATATTTGATACATATATTTTTTATCGGCAATCGTCCATACTGAAGAGGTGAAAAAAGTCCTCAAAGTTAAGGGTTGAAAATATATTTTCTAGAATATTTCGAAAATTAGAGAGAGTCTCGGAAAAAAATTTATTTCAATTGTGTGTTTTGGAATGGGGGACTCACAAGGGAACTTCGGTAACCCGAAATGTCCGATTTTTTTGAAACTTCGTGGGTTTGTAGGGGACCTCCAGAGAAGTATCGGGCAATTATTTTTATCGGCCTAAATTCGGTTCTTCAGGGCGAAAACAGCCCTTGAATGAAGATAAGTGTACCCTATTTCCCTGTATATCTTTAAAACTATAATAGATATAAAAAAATGTTTATAATAAAAATTAAATGGCCTTTTATGCCTGTTTAACCAACAGGGGTTTATGGCACGGATTCCAAGCGACGTTACTTTTGAGAAGTTTTTTGATAATAGCGTATTCAAGCCAGAGGGCAAATCCGGCTAATTACCTGATGGCCGCGGAAATTCTCCACTTCTGCGGGCCACATGGTAAGCCGGTACTTGCCTCTGCGCGCTCAGTAACGGTAAACATGCCATAAACCCGTAAAGTCGACGTTTCGGCAAGATCGCCACGCGGGGCCCGACCCCCCCGTTTGGGACCGTCTCTCCCTCTCTGCCAATGCCCTACTCTGCGGACCACGGGGGAGTGCACGAGGGCCTAGGAGGGCGGCTCTAGGGGGTGAAAGGCCCATGATTTGCCAACAAGGTAAACTCCCCATTTTGGCGAAAAGAGATATATACAGCCAGTTCACGACATTCGGGCAGATTCTAAGATACTTAGAAACAATCGACACCACTTTGAGCGCTCTAACACGCAATACTCGACATCTTGATACACCAGTGCGGTCCAGTCAGCAATAATCGACACCACAAATAAAGCGCGATCACCATCGCGACAATAAGTAGTTGGCACATACACGTGCAATAATTACCAACATCAACCCGACCTTCCAACCAACAAGAAGCGC